>NW_027189673.1:0-12500 GCF_040958095.1 Procambarus clarkii
GGGAGGCAAGGCTCCTCGTAAGCAGCTGGCCACCAAGGCAGCACGCAAGTCTGCTCCTGCCACAGGGGTGTGAAGAAGCCTCACCGTTACAGGCCCGGAACGGTCGCCCTGCGTGAGATCCGTCGTTACCAGAAGCACCGAGTTGCTCATCAGAAACTTCCCTTCCAGCGTCTGGTGCGCGAGATTGCCCAGGACTTCAAGACCGATCTTCGCTTCCAGTCGTCTGCGTCATGGCTTTACAGGAGGCATCCGAGGCTTACCTGTCGGTCTCTTCGAGGACACTAACCTCTGTGCCATCCACGCCAAGCGTGTCACCATCATGCCAAAGGACATTCAGCTTGCTCGCCGTATCCGTGGAGAGCGTGCATAAGCTAAATCGACCACCCTAGTATACACCAACTCGGCCCTTCTCAGGGCCAAAATATCCTTCTAAGGAGATTTCAGACATTCCTAGCATAATTTAGGTGTCATACATACATGTGATATCAATAAATCAAGTCATTTGTAGTACAACCTGTTCTCTTACAAACAAAACGCCGTCGCTTTTCACTCTTATGCACTGTCAAGGATCACCCCCCCCCCCCCCCCCCCCCCCAAAAATAAAAATTGTCATACTGTACTAGAAATAAAAGCAGCTTGTATAAGTGACATATACTGTCCAGTCCTGTTTTATTCTGTTTTCGGTCCTCTGGCTTAATCTGTTAAGTTAGATGACATTTTAAATTAACCGTTTTCTTGACATTTTCAAACCTAAGAGGGTGGCCTGCATAGTAATCCTAATGTGGAACATAACAATGAATCTCTAATCTCTAGAAAAAAGATACCGAGTGCTTATATGTGTTGAGAGAGAGAGAGAGAGAGAGAGAGAGAGAGAGAGAGAGAGAGAGAGAGAGAGAGAGAGAGAGAGAGAGAGAGAGAGAGAGAGAGAGAGACACACAGACAGACAGACAAGACAGACAAGACAGACAGACAGACAGACAGACAGACAGACAGACAGACAGACAGACAGACAGACAGACAGACAGACAGGCAGGCAGGCAGGCAGGCAGACAGACAGACAGACAGACAGACAGACAGACAGACAGACAGACAGACAGACAGACAGACACTGAGAGAGAGAAACACACACAGACAGTTTCATAAATATTCTCATTTTATAGCTATTTGCTTTCAGTGACAGAGGTTTTTGTTATAATAGTATTGGTGTCTAACACTCACAATCTCTTTAGAAATTAAAGTGTGGCTCCAATGGAGCCGAGTTTGTTGGTTTGAGGCCAAGCCACCACCACAGGGCAGTAAGTAAGCCGTTTACTTGGAGGAGGTGTACTTGGTGACGGCCTTAGTGCCCTCAGAGACGGCGTGCTTGGCCAGTTCTCCGGGCAACAGGAGCCTTACAGCCGTCTGGATCTCCCGACTGGTAATGGTGGAACGCTTGTTGTAGTGGGCCAGGCGAGAAGCCTCGGCGGCGATGCGCTCGAAGATGTCGTTCACGAACGAGTTCATGATCGACATGGCTTTGGAAGAGATACCAGTGTCGGGGTGGACCTGCTTCAGCACTTTGTAGATGTAGATGCTGTAGCTCTCCTTCCTCCTGCGCTTCTTTTTCTTATCGCCCTTGGCAATGGCCTTCTGGGCCTTTCCGGCCTTCTTGGCAGCCTTTCCAGATGCCTTGGGTGGCATGATGATGCTCGTGCCGGCTGGCGTTGCGATACAATAATGAACTTTTGCGCGAGGCGAGCTTTCCTTTTATATCCCGCTCGCGACTCAGCTCAGAGCGGGTCGCGTGGCGGAGCGCGCTGATTGGTCAGTGGCGGGCTCCCTTGATCCTGAGCGGGGTATATAACACGAAGCTCGATCTGCGGGGCGGCATAAAACACCACAAACCCACAA
The DNA here is from genome assembly GCF_040958095.1 of Procambarus clarkii. Taxonomy (NCBI): domain Eukaryota; kingdom Metazoa; phylum Arthropoda; class Malacostraca; order Decapoda; family Cambaridae; genus Procambarus; species Procambarus clarkii. The sequence goes on from NW_027189673.1 coordinate 1,891, forward strand.
CAGCAGCAGCAATGTCAGGACGCGGCAAGGGAGGCAAAGTGAAGGGCAAGTCAAAGTCTCGCTCCAGCAGGGCCGGACTTCAGTTCCCCGTGGGCAGAATTCACCGTCTGCTGCGTAAGGGCAACTACGCCGAACGCGTCGGTGCTGGCGCTCCTGTCTACCTGGCAGCCGTCATGGAATACCTCGCTGCCGAAGTTCTGGAGCTCGCCGGTAACGCCGCACGTGACAACAAGAAGACCCGTATCATCCCACGTCACTTGCAGTTGGCCATCCGCAACGACGAAGAACTCAACAAACTTCTGTCTGGCGTAACCATTGCACAGGGAGGTGTTCTTCCAAACATTCAGGCAGTTCTTTTGCCAAAGAAGACAGAGAAGAAGTAAGCACTTCTGCCACCCACCACGACAAATACCATAACCAGGCTCCATCCGGAGCCACACACACTTTAATAGAGAGATTCAAGTAGACAATCAACTTTCAAACATTAATAATAACATTTATATTGATTTCATTTGGAATGTGTACATAACAAACAAACAAAACAAAATTATAGGGGATATTCAGCATCACTTGGAATATTAACCAATCATATAAATCCAATATATATTTTATATTTTACTTTAAGCGAGGAATTCATATTCTATCAATTTTTAATCATACAAATGAACAAAAGCAATTCTTCACTAGACGTAATGAATGAATAAATGATCAAGGTTTTAATGTGTTTCATGAATATATATATATATATATATATATATATATATATATATATATATATATATATATATATATATATATATATAATATATATATAATACTTGTGAACCAGAATATGTTTGAGCAGCAGCGATCGTGCCTGCCATGGCCGAAGTGCAACAATTCAAATAATTTAAAGGGCCTGCTCGGGTATATAAGAGAGGCTGGGAGACTGGGGCCGGTGGTGGGTGATGGGTGATGAGTGATGGTGTGGTGTGGTATGGTGTTGTTAAGAGTTGATTTACGGCCAGCCAGCCAGCTGCAGCCAAGGCAGGGCAGGGCAGGGCAAGGCAAGGCAAGGCAAGGCAAGGCAAGCAAGGCAAGGCAATAACAGGACAGGACAGGACAGGCAAGGCAAGGCAAGCAGGCGGGCGGGCGGGCGGGCGGCGGGCGGGCGGGCGGGCGGGCGGGCAGGCGGGCAGGCGGGCAGGCGGGCAGGCGGCAGGCGGCAGGCGCAGGCGCGGCGGCAGGCAGGCAGGCAGGCAGGCAGGCAGCAGGCAGGCAGCAGGCAGCAGCAGGCAGGCAGGCAGGCAGGCAGGCAGGCAGGCAGGCAGGCAGCCAGCCAGCCAGCCAGCCAGCAGCCAGCCAGCCAGCCAGCCAGCCAGCCAGCCAGCCAGCCAGCCAGCCAGCAGCCAGCCAGCCAGCCAGCCAGCCAGCCACCAGCCAGCCAGCCAGCCACAGCCAGCCAGCCAGCCAGCCAGCCAGCCACTCCCACTTTGTATTTATATGCATTCAATTTATATTCAAACATTATATATGTTAAGGGCCTAGTTTTAGTGTTTATTTAAAATGACAAACATCGAGTCGTTTTACCAGTCCTTTAGCGTTAACGGTGATGCATTTTAAAACTGAACAGAAATCACCTTTTCTGGATATATCAAATATCGAATCCGCTTAATGTGCCTACAATTCAATCATTCAAAAAAAAAATACATAATTTACATCATGCCTTTTCATAGAACAGACAATAAGATTTGAGACAATAAGAACTTTACTTTATAACTAAAGTTGCACAATTATACCAACTCTATGGTGGCTGGGTGGTAAGGTGTGTGGCTGGTGTTTTGGAAGTCGCGAGTTCAAACGACCCAATGGGAGTACTTTTTTTTTTTGCCATACAATCTTCCTAATACTATTATGTAGGTGTGTGTGTGTGTGTGTTTTTTCATTCTTTGGTTTTTAGATGACATACATATTGACTCTCCTTTACCGGTCCTTAATTAGGCTCTGGGGAAGCAATGGTGGTGGTGCATTTAAAACTAAACCAAAAATCACCAGTTCTGGACGCGTCAAATATCATATCCGCTTAATGTGTCTACAACCTAATTACTTAAAACTACACTATTTAATTCATTCATATCATGTGCATATTGGTCATTATGCTCATACAACCGACATCAAAATTTATTTTCATTATTAGAATCATACATTTCATCAAGTATACAGATACAAAGAGATTTTCTTTCTGAGAAGACCGTTAGTATTGGCTGGCTGGCAGGCAGGCAGGCATTTGAGGGTTATTATTTCGCCTGTTGATTGGGGGGAGGGTTGATGTGTTAGGGGGTTTTCGGTTAGGTGTGGTGATTGGTGGTGATTGGTGGTGGTGGTGTGATTGGTGGTGATTGGTGGTGAGTAGTGGTGGTGGTGTGGTGGTAGTGGGAGGAGGGGGGGGGGGGGGGTGGGGGGGGAAGGGGACTGATGGTCTGTGGATTCCTTCTCCGTACCCTTACATATAAGCAAAACATGCCTTCCTGTGGGTATAGAAACATTAACACAAATTATATCAGTAACTGATATTGTAGCCTTTTAAACAGAAAAGATTTGTACATACAAATACTTTTAAATTATCATTTTTTGTGGAAATGGCATTTACGTCATTAAATTGATACCTCAGCATCAAGCTTGTGTCCTGCAGCTGTGGTCCAGTGGTAAAGTGTATATAAGTGATGCGTATTCTTGGAGTTGCGAGTTCAAACCGGATTAAGCTATAATATAATATATATATATATATATATATATATATAATTATATATATATATATATATATATATATATTATATATATATATATAATATATATATATATATATATATATATATATATATATATATCTATATTATATATATATATATATATATATATATATATATATATATATATATATATACACAACATGTTTGTTTTGGTTGTTTGTTTTTGTATAAAGCCTCACACACTATATTAAGCGAGTTTGTTTTAAACATGACATACATATTAATTCATTTTACCAGGCCTTATTCCACACAACTCCGTGAATTTCCCGTGGAGCCAGCCATTCAAACAAAACAAACGAAACAAAACAAAACAAACAAAAAACATTATTGCCAACAGCATTTGGTGTTCCCAGGCGGTCACCCATCCAAGTACTAACCAAACCCAACGTTGCTTAACTTCGCTGATCGGACGAGAAGCGGTGTTCTCAACGTGGTATGGCCGTTGGCATGAGACTGCCTACACATTGTGGCTAATAACCAACTCTTTTTAGTCATCACGGCAGGATACGGACCTTCTTGTGGTGTCTTAATGGTAATTGTATCCTAACATATTTTTGTCTCCTTGGCATGGATATTTAACATCGTTTATTCAGTCTTGGGTTTATGTTCTTTCGCCATTTACAGACATTTTACATCTACCTACTTCCTCAGCCTGCCCTGCCAATTTCTAATGAATTTGTGGATTTTCTTTTGTAATACATACATGTGTGTGCTCATCTGCTCTTCAGTTTTTATGATATTTGTCTCATCTGTCCTGCTTTATGATACTTTTACAAAGAACATGAACAAATGCTTCTATTTTAGAGAAGATATGGGATCCAGGTTTCGGAGCCGTAAAACCAACCGTTGTGATTGGTGGACGAGTTGCCAGGTTGCAGCTTCTGTACCGTGCCGGCACATAAATAGGTTCGGCTCAAGCGGCGGCAGCATCATTCCCCCGTGACTGTCTGAGCGTCTCTCATCACCTTGGTTATCTCATCATCCATGGTAGAAGCAAAGCCTACCAAGAAGGCTGCTGCTGTGGTGGCCACCACCAGGAAACCTCGCGTCCAGGTTGCTCACCCGAAAACTAGTCAAATGGTTCTAGCCGCGGTCGCAGCACTCAAAGACCGTAAGGGCTCGTCTCTACAAGCAATCAAGAAGTACGTTGTTGCCAACAACAAAGTCGAGGCTGCCAAGATCGCCATTTACATCCGAAGATTTCTCAAGAAAGCAGTGGCTGACGGCATTCTTGTTCAGACCAAGGGAAGTGGAGCTAGTGGATCATTCAAGCTGGCCGTAGCAGAGAAGAGGGCCGTTCTAACTCCCAAGAAAGCCACCACAACCAAGAAACCATCTACAGCAGCAAAGAAGGCCGTGGTAACTCCCAAAAAGCCGCCACAAGCAACAAACCACCTACAGCCTTGAAAAAGAAGCAGCAGCAGCAGCTTGTTGTTGGGAACAAAAAGCCCAAAATAAAGAGAGCTTCAAAATCTCCCAAACCACCCAAGGCAAAGAAAGCTGTCAAGAAAACAACAAAGGCAAAATAAACGACGACATGCAAGCAGCATGAATACACATGACAATAAACATCCAGGCCTCCCCCCTCAGTGGAGGGGCCTCATATGATTCCAAAAAGAGTTTAGTTTTGTAGACAAATAAATCATTACTTTTGGGGTAGATTTACTCTGTATATTATATATATATATATATATATATATATATATATTATATATATATATATATATATATATATATATATATATATATATATATATATATATATATTATATATACACATGGGTGAGGTGATATGGTACCAAAGTTTTGGGTAAGGTGATTGACATTTACACAAGATAAAACACGAACCAATGGGAATAAAAATAAGAATGGAAGTAACTGCAGAAGGCCTATTGGCCCATAACACAAGCACTTCCTCTTGATGCTTCTATATTGGTTCGGAGTCTTGAAGCTATATATATATATATATATATATATATATATATATATATATATATATATATATATATATATATATATATATATATATATATATATGCACACAAAACTAAATAGTCTTGTTAGACAAATTGCCCCTATTAGAGGCAAGTTGACTAACAAGCCGAATGACTGCAATTGTTTTGAATTTGAGTTAAATCTAACATAGAAATGTAATCAAACCTAACCTAACCTATGCTAACCCAAGCTAAGCTAACCTAACCTAACCTAAGCTAACCCAAGCTAAGCTAAGCTAACCTAACCTAAGCTAAGCTAACCTAACCTAACCTAACCTAACCTAACCTAACCTAACCTAACCTAACCTAACCCAGCAATTCATGATCTTAATATAATACTGTTAATTGGATAAACCAATTTGGAAAGAAATGTTCGAAAATAACAAAATTAACTGTGCTTGTTAGGAAAATTGGGCCTTGCATACTTGTCCCAATAGTGTGGTTCTCGCTTTTAGGTACGACATAAACGTATACCTAAGTTGAGAGAGAAAAAGATTCGCACTCAAACATGCATATCGATTGCCAGTCCTGAATTCTGGGTAGATATTCGTGTCCTCCCTTTTCATTTACCATCATTTGGATACTATCAAAACAGCTCTGAGAAGGATAAAATGAATAAAACGGGTAGCTCACTCATGTAAAAAGGAAGAGTTGGGAAAGATCTCTCTCTCTCTCTCTCTCCCCCTCACCCCCCCCCCCCCCCCCCCCACCAATGATCCTGCTCTGCTAGTATATAACGTAACAAACCTTCCCTCCCCCCCCCCCCTCCCTCCCCAATCAGAGTCCCTTTAAGCATGCGAGGATAAAAAATAGATTTCATAAGACCCAATGTGCTAGCTGATATCAAAACAATTTATGTTATCGTCTATTAAGCCCTTCAGTAAAAAAGTATAGGGACCTAATTAGGTCCCGTTTTGAGGTGGTGGTGGGTGGAATCGATGGATTAGCCAAGCTCTTATCCGCCGAATCCGTAGAGGGTACGACCCTGGCGCTTCAGAGCGTACACCACGTCCATAGCAGTGACGGTCTTCCTCTTGGCGTGTTCCGTGTAGGTTACAGCATCACGGATGACGTTCTCGAGGAACACCTTCAGGACGCCACGGGTCTCTTCGTAGATGAGACCCGAAATACGCTTCACGCCGCCACGACGAGCTAAGCGACGAATAGCGGGCTTGGTGATGCCCTGGATGTTGTCACGTAGCACCTTACGATGACGCTTGGCGCCACCCTTTCCGAGTCCCTTGCCTCCCTTGCCGCGTCCAGTCATGGTGTTGAAGTTGTGTGAATCGAATTGACGAATGCCATTCATTCATTCATTCATTTAAATATAGGTCAAGATACCCTGATGGGTGAGCGTGGAAGTGGGGATAGGGGAAGAATTAGTGGGGGTGAGAGGAAGGGTTTTCAGTATGAGGTAAAGTGCCAGGGCTAAACCCAGCTGCATGGCATTGAAATCGTTATGACCAGACTAGGCAGTGAAGGCAAGGAATCGGATCTCTGTGACAACATTTCGTCTTTTCTGAGCACCCACGGAGACAGCAGCCCTCAGCTGGGTGTGCCCTGGGGGCTCACTCCAGATGTGGTCTTAGATCTGCTAATCAGCATCGCGCCCCACCCAAGGCACCAGAAAACGGGAGCTAGTTGGTCCCATACGCCGCACGATTTCCCGACTATATCCCATCAAGCGGACGTACTAGTAGCATTGCAACTCCTGCCTGCCCTTACTTTACGCTTGTGGTCGAGTAGACACGGCTTTCTCACAACGCTTTCAAAACAAACTGCAGTTGCCTACTCGTCTGTTTCACGTCCCTGTGAAATGACTTTTGCACAAATCCAAAAAATAGAGCAAAATCAGCGATAATAGTGATTGAGGTGAGCCGCCTGTTGGCTGCAGCCAGAGGAAGGAGGGGAGGGGCAACGGGGTGACGTAGGCGAGTCGAGCAGCCAATGGCGCTCGAGCAAGCGCCTCGAGACGGCGTATATAAGCAAAAATTTTTCGGCGCCGGCCATCACAAACCACAGTTGTTCACCATGGCTCGCACCAAGCAGACTGCTCGCAAGTCCACGGGAGGCAAGGCTCCTCGTAAGCAGCTGGCCACCAAGGCAGCACGCAAGTCTGCTCCTGCCACAGGGGGTGTGAAGAAGCCTCACCGTTACAGGCCCGGAACGGTCGCCCTGCGTGAGATCCGTCGTTACCAGAAGAGCACCGAGTTGCTCATCAGGAAACTTCCCTTCCAGCGTCTGGTGCGCGAGATTGCCCAGGACTTCAAGACCGATCTTCGCTTCCAGTCGTCTGCCGTCATGGCTTTACAGGAGGCATCCGAGGCTTACCTGGTCGGTCTCTTCGAGGACACTAACCTCTGTGCCATCCACGCCAAGCGTGTCACCATCATGCCAAAGGACATTCAGCTTGCTCGCCGTATCCGTGGAGAGCGTGCATAAGCTAAATCGACCACCCTAGTATACACCAAACTCGGCCCTTCTCAGGGCCAAAATATCCTTCTAAGGAGATTTCAGACATTCCTAGCATAATTTAGGTGTCATACATACATGTGATATCAATAAATCAAGTCATTTGTAGTACAACCTGTTCTCTTACAAACAAAACGCCGTCGCTTTTCACTCTTATGCACTGTCAAGGATCACCCCCCCCCCCCCCCCCCCCAAAAATAAAAATTGTCATACTGTACTAGAAATAAAAGCAGCTTGTATAAGTGACATATACTGTCCAGTCCTGTTTTATTCTGTTTTCGGTCCTCTGGCTTAATCTGTTAAGTTAGATGACATTTTAAATTAACCGTTTTCTTGACATTTTCAAACCTAAGAGGGTGGCCTGCATAGTAATCCTAATGTGGAACATAACAATGAATCTCTAATCTCTAGAAAAAAGATACCGAGTGCTTATATGTGTTGAGAGAGAGAGAGAGAGAGAGAGAGAGAGAGAGAGAGAGAGAGAGAGAGAGAAGAGAGAGAGAGAGAGAGAGAGAGAGAGAGAGAGAGAAGACACACAGACAGACAGACAAGACAGACAAGACAGACAGACAGACAGACAGACAGACAGACAGACAGACAGACAGACAGACAGACAGACAGACAGACAGACAGGCAGGCAGGCAGGCAGGCAGACAGACAGACAGACAGACAGACAGACAGACAGACAGACAGACAGACAGACAGACACTGAGAGAGAGAAACACACACAGACAGTTTCATAAATATTCTCATTTTATAGCTATTTGCTTTCAGTGACAGAGGTTTTTGTTATAATAGTATTGGTGTCTAACACTCACAATCTCTTTAGAAATTAAAGTGTGGCTCCAATGGAGCCGAGTTTGTTGGTTTGAGGCCAAGCCACCACCACAGGGCAGTAAGTAAGCCGTTTACTTGGAGGAGGTGTACTTGGTGACGGCCTTAGTGCCCTCAGAGACGGCGTGCTTGGCCAGTTCTCCGGGCAACAGGAGCCTTACAGCCGTCTGGATCTCCCGACTGGTAATGGTGGAACGCTTGTTGTAGTGGGCCAGGCGAGAAGCCTCGGCGGCGATGCGCTCGAAGATGTCGTTCACGAACGAGTTCATGATCGACATGGCTTTGGAAGAGATACCAGTGTCGGGGTGGACCTGCTTCAGCACTTTGTAGATGTAGATGCTGTAGCTCTCCTTCCTCCTGCGCTTCTTTTTCTTATCGCCCTTGGCAATGGCCTTCTGGGCCTTTCCGGCCTTCTTGGCAGCCTTTCCAGATGCCTTGGGTGGCATGATGATGCTCGTGCCGGCTGGCGTTGCGATACAATAATGAACTTTTGCGCGAGGCGAGCTTTCCTTTTATATCCCGCTCGCGACTCAGCTCAGAGCGGGTCGCGTGGCGGAGCGCGCTGATTGGTCAGTGGCGGGCTCCCTTGATCCTGAGCGGGGTATATAACACGAAGCTCGATCTGCGGGGCGGCATAAAACACCACAAACCCACAACAGCAGCAGCAATGTCAGGACGCGGCAAGGGAGGCAAAGTGAAGGGCAAGTCAAAGTCTCGCTCCAGCAGGGCCGGACTTCAGTTCCCCGTGGGCAGAATTCACCGTCTGCTGCGTAAGGGCAACTACGCCGAACGCGTCGGTGCTGGCGCTCCTGTCTACCTGGCAGCCGTCATGGAATACCTCGCTGCCGAAGTTCTGGAGCTCGCCGGTAACGCCGCACGTGACAACAAGAAGACCCGTATCATCCCACGTCACTTGCAGTTGGCCATCCGCAACGACGAAGAACTCAACAAACTTCTGTCTGGCGTAACCATTGCACAGGGAGGTGTTCTTCCAAACATTCAGGCAGTTCTTTTGCCAAAGAAGACAGAGAAGAAGTAAGCACTTCTGCCACCCACCACGACAAATACCATAACCAGGCTCCATCCGGAGCCACACACACTTTAATAGAGAGATTCAAGTAGACAATCAACTTTCAAACATTAATAATAACATTTATATTGATTTCATTTGGAATGTGTACATAACAAACAAACAAAACAAAATTATAGGGGATATTCAGCATCACTTGGAATATTAACCAATCATATAAATCCAATATATATTTTATATTTTACTTTAAGCGAGGAATTCATATTCTATCAATTTTTAATCATACAAATGAACAAAAGCAATTCTTCACTAGACGTAATGAATGAATAAATGATCAAGGTTTTAATGTGTTTCATGAATATATATATATATATATATATATATATATATATATATATATATATATATATATATATATATATATATATAATATAATATATTAATACTTGTGAACCAGAATATGTTTGAGCAGCAGCGATCGTGCCTGCCATTGGCCGAAGTGCAACAATTCAAATAATTTAAAGGGCCTGCTCGGGTATATAAGAGAGGCTGGGAGACTGGGGCCGGTGGTGGGTGATGGGTGATGAGTGATGGTGTGGTGTGGTATGGTGTTGTTAAGAGTTGATTTACGGCCAGCCAGCCAGCTGCAGCCAAGGCAGGGCAGGGCAGGGCAAGGCAAGGCAAGGCAAGGCAAGGCAAGGCAAGGCAAGGCAATAACAGGACAGGACAGGACAGGCAAGGCAAGGCAAGCAGGCGGGCGGGCGGGCGGGCGGGCGGGCGGGCGGGCGGGCGGCGGGCAGGCGGGCAGGCGGGCAGGCGGGCAGGCGGGCAGGCGGGCAGGCGGGCAGGCGGGCAGGCAGGCAGGCAGGCAGGCAGGCAGGCAGGCAGGCAGGCAGGCAGGCAGGCAGGCAGGCAGCAGGCAGGCAGGCAGGCAGGCAGCAGGCAGGCAGCCAGCCAGCCAGCCAGCCAGCCAGCCAGCCAGCCAGCCAGCCAGCCAGCCAGCCAGCCACCAGCCAGCCAGCCAGCCAGCCAGCCAGCCAGCCAGCCAGCCAGCCAGCCAGCCAGCCAGCCAGCCAGCCAGCCAGCCAGCCAGCCACTCCCACTTTGTATTTATATGCATTCAATTTATATTCAAACATTATATATGTTAAGGGCCTAGTTTTAGTGTTTATTTTAAAAATGACAAACATCGAGTCGTTTTACCAGTCCTTTAGCGTTAACGGTGATGCATTTTAAAACTGAACAGAAATCACCTTTTCTGGATATATCAAATATCGAATCCGCTTAATGTGCCTACAATTCAATCATTCAAAAAAAAAATACATAATTTACATCATGCCTTTTCATAGAACAGACAATAAGATTTGAGACAATAAGAACTTTACTTTTATAACTAAAGTTGCACAATTATACCAACTCTATGGTGGCTGGGTGGTAAGGTGTGTGGCTGGTGTTTTGGAAGTCGCGAGTTCAAACGACCCAATGGGAGTA
>NW_027189673.1:17500-20000 GCF_040958095.1 Procambarus clarkii
TTCGGCGCCGGCCATCACAAACCACAGTTGTTCACCATGGCTCGCACCAAGCAGACTGCTCGCAAGTCCACGGGAGGCAAGGCTCCTCGTAAGCAGCTGGCCACCCAAGGCAGCACGCAAGTCTGCTCCTTGCCACAGGGGGTGTGAAGAAGCCCTCACCGTTACAGGCCCGGAACGGTCGCCCTGCGTGAGATCCGTCGTTACCAGAAGAGCAACCGAGTTGCTCATCAGGAAACTTCCCTTCCAGCGTCTGGTGCGCGAGATTGCCCAGGACGTTCAAGACCGATCTTCGCTTCCAGTCGTCTGCCGTCATGGCTTTACAGGAGGGCATCCGAGGCTTACCTGGTCGGTCTCTTCGAGGACACTAACCTCTGTGCCATCCACGCCAAGCGTGTCACCATCATGCCAAAGGACATTCAGCTTGCTCGCCGTATCCGTGGAGAGCGTGCATAAGCTAAAGTCGACCACCCTAGTTATACACCAAACTTCGGCCCTTCTCAGGGCCAAAATATCCTTCTAAGGAGATTTCAGACATTCCTAGCATAATTTAGGTGTCATACATACATGTGATATCAATAAATCAAGTCATTTGTAGTACAAACCTGTTCTCTTACAAACAAAAACGCCGTCGCTTTTCACTCTTATGCACTGTCAAGGATCACCCCCCCCCCCCCCCCACCCAAAATAAAAATTGTCATACTGTACTAGAAATAAAAGCAGCTTGTATAAGTGACATATACTGTCTCAGTCCTGTTTTATTCTGTTTTCGGGTCCTCTGGCCTTAATCTGTTAAGTTAGTAGATGACATTTTAAATTAACCGTTTTCTTGACATTTTCAAACCTAAGAGGGGTGGCCTGCATAGTAGTCCTAATGTGGCAACATAACAAATGAATCTCTAATCTCTAGAAAAAGAAAGATACCGAGTGCTTATATGTTGAGAGAGAGAGAGAGAGAGAGAGAGAGAGAGAGAGAGAGAGAGAGAGGAGAGAGAGAGAGAGAGAGAGAGAGAGAGAGAGAGAGAGAGAGAGACCCAGACAGACAGACACAGACAGACAGACAGACAGACAGACAAGACAGGACAATGACAGACAGACAGGCAGGCAGGCAGGCAGCAGACAGACAGACAGACAGACAGACAGACAGACACAGACAGACAGACACTGAGGAGAGAGAAACACACACAGACAGTTTCATAAATAGTCTCATTTTATAGCTATTTGCTTTCAGTGACAGAGGTTTTTGTTATAATAGTATTGGTGTCTAACACTCACAATCTCTTTAGAAATTAAAGTGTGGCTCCAATGGAGCCGTAGTTTGTTTGGTTTGAGGCCAAGCCACCACCACAGGGCAGAAGTAAGCCGTTTACTTGGAGGAGGTGTACTTGGTGACGGCCTTAGTGCCCTCAGAGACGGCGTGCTTGGCCAGTTCTCCGGGCAACAGGAGCCTTACAGCCGTCTGGATCTCCCGACTGGTAATGGTGGAACGCTTGTTGTAGTGGGCCAGGCGAGAAGCCTCGGCGGCGATGCGCTCGAAGATGTCGTTCACGAACGAGTTCATGATCGACATGGCTTTGGAAGAGATACCAGTGTCGGGGTGGACCTGCTTCAGCACTTTGTAGATGTAGATGCTGTAGCTCTCCTTCCTCCTGCGCTTCTTTTTCTTATCGCCCTTGGCAATGGCCTTCTGGGCCTTTCCGGCCTTCTTGGCAGCCCTTTCCAGATGCCTTGGGTGGCATGATGATGCTCGTGCTGGCTGGCGTTGCGATACAATAATGAACTTTTGCGCGAGGCGAGCTTTCCTTTTATATCCCGCTCGCGACTCAGCTCAGAGCGGGTCGCGTGGCGGAGCGCGCTGATTGGTCAGTGGCGGGCTCCCTTGATCCTGAGCGGGGTATATAACACGAAAGCTCGATCTGCGGGGGCGGCATAAAACACCACAAACCCACAACAGCAGCAGCAATGTCAGGACGCGGCAAGGGAGGCAAAGTGAAGGGCAAGTCAAAGTCTCGCTCCAGCAGGGCCGGACTTCAGTTCCCCGTGGGCAGAATTCACCGTCTGCTGCGTAAGGGCAACTACGCCGAACGCGTCGGTGCTGGCGCTCCTGTCTACCTGGCAGGCCGTCATGGAATACCTCGCTGCCGAAGTTCTGGAGCTCGCCGGTAACGCCGCACGTGACAACAAGAAGACCCGTATCATCCCACGTCACTTGCAGTTGGCCATCCGCAAGGAGCGACGAAGAACTCAACAAACTTCTGTCTGGCGGTAACCATTGCACAGGGAGGGTGTTCTTCCAAACATTCAGGCAGTTCTTTTGCCAAAGAAGACAGAGAAGAAGTAAGCACTTCTGCCACCCACCACACGACAAATACCATAACCAGGCTCCATCCGGAGCCAACACACACTTTAATAGAGAGATTTCAGTAGACAATCAACTTTCAAACATTAATAATAACATTTATATTGATTTCATTTGGAATGTGTAACATAAACAAACAAACAA
>NW_027189673.1:25000-30000 GCF_040958095.1 Procambarus clarkii
ATCAAAACAGCTCTGAGAAGGATAAAATGAATAAAACGGGTAGCTCACTCATGTAAAAAGGAAGAGTTGGGAAAGATCTCTCTCTCTCTCTCTCTCCCCCTCACCCCCCCCCCCCCCCCCCACCAATGATCCTGCTCTGCTAGTATATAACGTAACAAACCTTCCCTCCCCCCCCCCCCTCCCTCCCCAATCAGAGTCCCTTTAAGCATGCGAGGATAAAAAATAGATTTCATAAGACCCAATGTGCTAGCTGATATCAAAACAATTTATGTTATCGTCTATTAAGCCCTTCAGTAAAAAAGTATAGGGACCTAATTAGGTCCCGTTTTGAGGTGGTGGTGGGTGGAATCGATGGATTAGCCAAGCTCTTATCCGCCGAATCCGTAGAGGGTACGACCCTGGCGCTTCAGAGCGTACACCACGTCCATAGCAGTGACGGTCTTCCTCTTGGCGTGTTCCGTGTAGGTTACAGCATCACGGATGACGTTCTCGAGGAACACCTTCAGGACGCCACGGGTCTCTTCGTAGATGAGACCCGAAATACGCTTCACGCCGCCACGACGAGCTAAGCGACGAATAGCGGGCTTGGTGATGCCCTGGATGTTGTCACGTAGCACCTTACGATGACGCTTGGCGCCACCCTTTCCGAGTCCCTTGCCTCCCTTGCCGCGTCCAGTCATGGTGTTGAAGTTGTGTGAATCGAATTGACGAATGCCATTCATTCATTCATTCATTTAAATATAGGTCAAGATACCCTGATGGGTGAGCGTGGAAGTGGGGATAGGGGAAGAATTAGTGGGGGTGAGAGGAAGGGTTTTCAGTATGAGGTAAAGTGCCAGGGCTAAACCCAGCTGCATGGCATTGAAATCGTTATGACCAGACTAGGCAGTGAAGGCAAGGAATCGGATCTCTGTGACAACATTTCGTCTTTTCTGAGCACCCACGGAGACAGCAGCCCTCAGCTGGGTGTGCCCTGGGGGCTCACTCCAGATGTGGTCTTAGATCTGCTAATCAGCATCGCGCCCCACCCAAGGCACCAGAAAACGGGAGCTAGTTGGTCCCATACGCCGCACGATTTCCCGACTATATCCCATCAAGCGGACGTACTAGTAGCATTGCAACTCCTGCCTGCCCTTACTTTACGCTTGTGGTCGAGTAGACACGGCTTTCTCACAACGCTTTCAAAACAAACTGCAGTTGCCTACTCGTCTGTTTCACGTCCCTGTGAAATGACTTTTGCACAAATCCAAAAAATAGAGCAAAATCAGCGATAATAGTGATTGAGGTGAGCCGCCTGTTGGCTGCAGCCAGAGGAAGGAGGGGAGGGGCAACGGGGTGACGTAGGCGAGTCGAGCAGCCAATGGCGCTCGAGCAAGCGCCTCGAGACGGCGTATATAAGCAAAAATTTTTCGGCGCCGGCCATCACAAACCACAGTTGTTCACCATGGCTCGCACCAAGCAGACTGCTCGCAAGTCCACGGGAGGCAAGGCTCCTCGTAAGCAGCTGGCCACCAAGGCAGCACGCAAGTCTGCTCCTGCCACAGGGGGTGTGAAGAAGCCTCACCGTTACAGGCCCGGAACGGTCGCCCTGCGTGAGATCCGTCGTTACCAGAAGAGCACCGAGTTGCTCATCAGGAAACTTCCCTTCCAGCGTCTGGTGCGCGAGATTGCCCAGGACTTCAAGACCGATCTTCGCTTCCAGTCGTCTGCCGTCATGGCTTTACAGGAGGCATCCGAGGCTTACCTGGTCGGTCTCTTCGAGGACACTAACCTCTGTGCCATCCACGCCAAGCGTGTCACCATCATGCCAAAGGACATTCAGCTTGCTCGCCGTATCCGTGGAGAGCGTGCATAAGCTAAATCGACCACCCTAGTATACACCAAACTCGGCCCTTCTCAGGGCCAAAATATCCTTCTAAGGAGATTTCAGACATTCCTAGCATAATTTAGGTGTCATACATACATGTGATATCAATAAATCAAGTCATTTGTAGTACAACCTGTTCTCTTACAAACAAAACGCCGTCGCTTTTCACTCTTATGCACTGTCAAGGATCACCCCCCCCCCCCCCCCCCCCAAAAATAAAAATTGTCATACTGTACTAGAAATAAAAGCAGCTTGTATAAGTGACATATACTGTCCAGTCCTGTTTTATTCTGTTTTCGGTCCTCTGGCTTAATCTGTTAAGTTAGATGACATTTTAAATTAACCGTTTTCTTGACATTTTCAAACCTAAGAGGGTGGCCTGCATAGTAATCCTAATGTGGAACATAACAATGAATCTCTAATCTCTAGAAAAAAGATACCGAGTGCTTATATGTGTTGAGAGAGAGAGAGAGAGAGAGAGAGAGAGAGAGAGAGAGAGAGAGAGAGAGGAGAGAGAGAGAGAGAGAGAGAGAGAGAGAGAGAGAGAGAGACACACAGACAGACAGACAAGACAGACAAGACAGACAGACAGACAGACAGACAGACAGACAGACAGACAGACAGACAGACAGACAGACAGACAGACAGGCAGGCAGGCAGGCAGGCAGACAGACAGACAGACAGACAGACAGACAGACAGACAGACAGACAGACAGACAGACACTGAGAGAGAGAAACACACACAGACAGTTTCATAAATATTCTCATTTTATAGCTATTTGCTTTCAGTGACAGAGGTTTTTGTTATAATAGTATTGGTGTCTAACACTCACAATCTCTTTAGAAATTAAAGTGTGGCTCCAATGGAGCCGAGTTTGTTGGTTTGAGGCCAAGCCACCACCACAGGGCAGTAAGTAAGCCGTTTACTTGGAGGAGGTGTACTTGGTGACGGCCTTAGTGCCCTCAGAGACGGCGTGCTTGGCCAGTTCTCCGGGCAACAGGAGCCTTACAGCCGTCTGGATCTCCCGACTGGTAATGGTGGAACGCTTGTTGTAGTGGGCCAGGCGAGAAGCCTCGGCGGCGATGCGCTCGAAGATGTCGTTCACGAACGAGTTCATGATCGACATGGCTTTGGAAGAGATACCAGTGTCGGGGTGGACCTGCTTCAGCACTTTGTAGATGTAGATGCTGTAGCTCTCCTTCCTCCTGCGCTTCTTTTTCTTATCGCCCTTGGCAATGGCCTTCTGGGCCTTTCCGGCCTTCTTGGCAGCCTTTCCAGATGCCTTGGGTGGCATGATGATGCTCGTGCCGGCTGGCGTTGCGATACAATAATGAACTTTTGCGCGAGGCGAGCTTTCCTTTTATATCCCGCTCGCGACTCAGCTCAGAGCGGGTCGCGTGGCGGAGCGCGCTGATTGGTCAGTGGCGGGCTCCCTTGATCCTGAGCGGGGTATATAACACGAAGCTCGATCTGCGGGGCGGCATAAAACACCACAAACCCACAACAGCAGCAGCAATGTCAGGACGCGGCAAGGGAGGCAAAGTGAAGGGCAAGTCAAAGTCTCGCTCCAGCAGGGCCGGACTTCAGTTCCCCGTGGGCAGAATTCACCGTCTGCTGCGTAAGGGCAACTACGCCGAACGCGTCGGTGCTGGCGCTCCTGTCTACCTGGCAGCCGTCATGGAATACCTCGCTGCCGAAGTTCTGGAGCTCGCCGGTAACGCCGCACGTGACAACAAGAAGACCCGTATCATCCCACGTCACTTGCAGTTGGCCATCCGCAACGACGAAGAACTCAACAAACTTCTGTCTGGCGTAACCATTGCACAGGGAGGTGTTCTTCCAAACATTCAGGCAGTTCTTTTGCCAAAGAAGACAGAGAAGAAGTAAGCACTTCTGCCACCCACCACGACAAATACCATAACCAGGCTCCATCCGGAGCCACACACACTTTAATAGAGAGATTCAAGTAGACAATCAACTTTCAAACATTAATAATAACATTTATATTGATTTCATTTGGAATGTGTACATAACAAACAAACAAAACAAAATTATAGGGGATATTCAGCATCACTTGGAATATTAACCAATCATATAAATCCAATATATATTTTATATTTTACTTTAAGCGAGGAATTCATATTCTATCAATTTTTAATCATACAAATGAACAAAAGCAATTCTTCACTAGACGTAATGAATGAATAAATGATCAAGGTTTTAATGTGTTTCATGAATATATATATATATTATATTATATATATATATATATATATATATATATATATATATATATATATATATATAATATATTATAATACTTGTGAACCAGAATATGTTTGAGCAGCAGCGATCGTGCCTGCCATTGGCCGAAGTGCAACAATTCAAATAATTTAAAGGGCCTGCTCGGGTATATAAGAGAGGCTGGGAGACTGGGGCCGGTGGTGGGTGATGGGTGATGAGTGATGGTGTGGTGTGGTATGGTGTTGTTAAGAGTTGATTTACGGCCAGCCAGCCAGCTGCAGCCAAGGCAGGGCAGGGCAGGGCAAGGCAAGGCAAGGCAAGGCAAGGCAAGGCAAGGCAAGGCAATAACAGGACAGGACAGGACAGGCAAGGCAAGGCAAGCAGGCGGGCGGGCGGGCGGGCGGGCGGGCGGGCGGGCGGGCGGGCGGGCAGGCGGGCAGGCGGGCAGGCGGGCAGGCGGGCAGGCGGGCAGGCGGGCAGGCGGGCAGGCGGCAGGCAGGCAGGCAGGCAGGCAGGCAGGCAGCAGGCAGGCAGGCAGGCAGGCAGGCAGGCAGGCAGCAGGCAGGCAGGCAGGCAGGCAGCCAGCCAGCCAGCCAGCCAGCCAGCCAGCCAGCCAGCCAGCCAGCCAGCCAGCCAGCCAGCCAGCCAGCCAGCCAGCCAGCCAGCCAGCCAGCCAGCCAGCCAGCCAGCCAGCCAGCCAGCCAGCCAGCCAGCCAGCCAGCCAGCCAGCCAGCCAGCCACTCCCACTTTGTATTTATATGCATTCAATTTATATTCAAACATTATATATGTTAAGGGCCTAGTTTTAGTGTTTATTTTAAAAATGACAAACATCGAGTCGTTTTACCAGTCCTTTAGCGTTAACGGTGATGCATTTTAAAACTGAAC
>NW_027189673.1:35000-113920 GCF_040958095.1 Procambarus clarkii
AAAACGGGAGCTAGTTGGTCCCATACGCCGCACGATTTCCCGACTATATCCCATCAAGCGGACGTACTAGTAGCATTGCAACTCCTGCCTGCCCTTACTTTACGCTTGTGGTCGAGTAGACACGGCTTTCTCACAACGCTTTCAAAACAAACTGCAGTTGCCTACTCGTCTGTTTCACGTCCCTGTGAAATGACTTTTGCACAAATCCAAAAAATAGAGCAAAATCAGCGATAATAGTGATTGAGGTGAGCCGCCTGTTGGCTGCAGCCAGAGGAAGGAGGGGAGGGGCAACGGGGTGACGTAGGCGAGTCGAGCAGCCAATGGCGCTCGAGCAAGCGCCTCGAGACGGCGTATATAAGCAAAAATTTTTCGGCGCCGGCCATCACAAACCACAGTTGTTCACCATGGCTCGCACCAAGCAGACTGCTCGCAAGTCCACGGGAGGCAAGGCTCCTCGTAAGCAGCTGGCCACCAAGGCAGCACGCAAGTCTGCTCCTGCCACAGGGGGTGTGAAGAAGCCTCACCGTTACAGGCCCGGAACGGTCGCCCTGCGTGAGATCCGTCGTTACCAGAAGAGCACCGAGTTGCTCATCAGGAAACTTCCCTTCCAGCGTCTGGTGCGCGAGATTGCCCAGGACTTCAAGACCGATCTTCGCTTCCAGTCGTCTGCCGTCATGGCTTTACAGGAGGCATCCGAGGCTTACCTGGTCGGTCTCTTCGAGGACACTAACCTCTGTGCCATCCACGCCAAGCGTGTCACCATCATGCCAAAGGACATTCAGCTTGCTCGCCGTATCCGTGGAGAGCGTGCATAAGCTAAATCGACCACCCTAGTATACACCAAACTCGGCCCTTCTCAGGGCCAAAATATCCTTCTAAGGAGATTTCAGACATTCCTAGCATAATTTAGGTGTCATACATACATGTGATATCAATAAATCAAGTCATTTGTAGTACAACCTGTTCTCTTACAAAACAAAACGCCGTCGCTTTTCACTCTTATGCACTGTCAAGGATCACCCCCCCCCCCCCCCCCCCCCAAAAATAAAAATTGTCATACTGTACTAGAAATAAAAGCAGCTTGTATAAGTGACATATACTGTCCAGTCCTGTTTTATTCTGTTTTCGGTCCTCTGGCTTAATCTGTTAATTTAGATGACATTTTAAATTAACCGTTTTCTTGACATTTTCAACCTAAGAGGGTGGCCTGCATAGTAATCCTAATGTGGAACATAACAATGAATCTCTAATCTCTAGAAAAAGATACCGAGTGCTTATATGTGTTGAGAGAGAGAGAGGATAGAGGAGAGAGAGAGAGAGAGAGAGAGAGAGAGAGAGAGAGAGAGAGAGAGAGAGAGAGAGAGAGAGGAGAGAGAGAGAGAGAGACACACAGACAGACAGACAAGACAGACAAGACAGACAGACAGACAGACAGACAGACAGACAGACAGACAGACAGACAGACAGACAGACAGACAGACAGACAGGCAGGCAGGCAGGCAGGCAGACAGACAGACAGACAGACAGACAGACAGACAGACAGACAGACAGACAGACAGACACTGAGAGAGAGAAACACACACAGACAGTTTCATAAATATTCTCATTTTATAGCTATTTGCTTTCAGTGACAGAGGTTTTTGTTATAATAGTATTGGTGTCTAACACTCACAATCTCTTTAGAAATTAAAGTGTGGCTCCAATGGAGCCGAGTTTGTTGGTTTGAGGCCAAGCCACCACCACAGGGCAGTAAGTAAGCCGTTTACTTGGAGGAGGTGTACTTGGTGACGGCCTTAGTGCCCTCAGAGACGGCGTGCTTGGCCAGTTCTCCGGGCAACAGGAGCCTTACAGCCGTCTGGATCTCCCGACTGGTAATGGTGGAACGCTTGTTGTAGTGGGGCCAGGCGAGAAGCCTCGGCGGCGATGCGCTCGAAGATGTCGTTCACGAACGAGTTCATGATCGACATGGCTTTGGAAGAGATACCAGTGTCGGGGTGGACCTGCTTCAGCACTTTGTAGATGTAGATGCTGTAGCTCTCCTTCCTCCTGCGCTTCTTTTTCTTATCGCCCTTGGCAATGGCCTTCTGGGCCTTTCCGGCCTTCTTGGCAGCCTTTCCAGATGCCTTGGGTGGCATGATGATGCTCGTGCCGGCTGGCGTTGCGATACAATATGAACTTTTGCGCGAGGCGAGCTTTCCTTTTATATCCCGCTCGCGACTCAGCTCAGAGCGGGTCGCGTGGCGGAGCGCGCTGATTGGTCAGTGGCGGGCTCCCTTGATCCTGAGCGGGGTATATAACACGAAGCTCGATCTGCGGGGCGGCATAAAACACCACAAACCCACAACAGCAGCAGCAATGTCAGGACGCGGCAAGGGAGGCAAAGTGAAGGGCAAGTCAAAGTCTCGCTCCAGCAGGGCCGGACTTCAGTTCCCCGTGGGCAGAATTCACCGTCTGCTGCGTAAGGGCAACTACGCCGAACGCGTCGGTGCTGGCGCTCCTGTCTACCTGGCAGCCGTCATGGAATACCTCGCTGCCGAAGTTCTGGAGCTCGCCGGTAACGCCGCACGTGACAACAAGAAGACCCGTATCATCCCACGTCACTTGCAGTTGGCCATCCGCAACGACGAAGAACTCAACAAACTTCTGTCTGGCGTAACCATTGCACAGGGAGGTGTTCTTCCAAACATTCAGGCAGTTCTTTTGCCAAAGAAGACAGAGAAGAAGTAAGCACTTCTGCCACCCACCACGACAAATACCATAACCAGGCTCCATCCGGAGCCACACACACTTTAATAGAGAGATTCAAGTAGACAATCAACTTTCAAACATTAATAATAACATTTATATTGATTTCATTTGGAATGTGTACATAACAAACAAACAAAACAAAATTATAGGGGATATTCAGCATCACTTGGAATATTAACCAATCATATAAATCCAATATATATTTTATATTTTACTTTAAGCGAGGAATTCATATTCTATCAATTTTTAATCATACAAATGAACAAAAGCAATTCTTCACTAGACGTAATGAATGAATAAATGATCAAGGTTTTAATGTGTTTCATGAATATATATATATATATATATATATATATATATATATATATATATATATATATATATATATATATATATATATATATAATATAATATATTATAATACTTGTGAACCAGAATATGTTTGAGCAGCAGCGATCGTGCCTGCCATTGGCCGAAGTGCAACAATTCAAATAATTTAAAGGGCCTGCTCGGGTATATAAGAGAGGCTGGGAGACTGGGGCCGGTGGTGGGTGATGGGTGATGAGTGATGGTGTGGTGTGGTATGGTGTTGTTAAGAGTTGATTTACGGCCAGCCAGCCAGCTGCAGCCAAGGCAGGGCAGGGCAGGGCAAAGGCAAGGCAAGGCAAGGCAAGGCAAGGCAAGGCAAGGCAATAACAGGACAGGACAGGACAGGCAAGGCAAGGCAAGCAGGCGGGCGGGCGGCGGGCGGGCGGGGCGGGCGGGCGGGCGGGCGGGCAGGCGGGCAGGCGGGCAGGCGGGCAGGCGGGCAGGCGGGCAGGCGGGCAGGCGGGCAGGCAGGGCAGGCAGGCAGGCAGGCAGGCAGGCAGGCAGGCAGGCAGGCAGGCAGGCAGGCAGGCAGGCAGGCAGGCAGGCAGGCAGGCAGGCAGGCAGGCAGGCCAGCCAGCCAGCCAGCCAGCCAGCCAGCCAGCCAGCCAGCCAGCCAGCCAGCCAGCCAGCCAGCCAGCCAGCCAGCCAGCCAGCCAGCCAGCCAGCCAGCCAGCCAGCCAGCCAGCCAGCCAGCCAGCCAGCCAGCCAGCCAGCCAGCCACTCCCACTTTGTATTTATATGCATTCAATTTATATTCAAACATTATATATGTTAAGGGCCTAGTTTTAGTGTTTATTTTAAAAATGACAAACATCGAGTCGTTTTAACCAGTCCTTTAGCGTTAACGGTGATGCATTTTAAAACTGAACAGAAATCACCTTTTCTGGATATATCAAATATCGAATCCGCTTAATGTGCCTACAATTCAATCATTCAAAAAAAAAAATACATAATTTACATCATGCCTTTTCATAGAACAGACAATAAGATTTGAGACAATAAGAACTTTACTTTTATAACTAAAGTTGCACAATTATACCAACTCTATGGTGGCTGGGTGGTAAGGTGTGTGGCTGGTGTTTTGGAAGTCGCGAGTTCAAACGACCCAATGGGAGTACTTTTTTTTTTGCCATACAATCTTCCTAATACTATTATGTAGGTGTGTGTGTGTGTGTGTTTTTATTCATTCTTTGGTTTTATAGATGACATACATATTGACTCCTTTTACCGGTCCTTAATTAGGCTCTGGGGAAGCAATGGTGGTGGTGCATTTAAAACTAAACCAAAAATCACCAGTTCTGGACGCGTCAAATATCATATCCGCTTAATGTGTCTACAACCTAATTACTTAAAACTACACTATTTAATTCATTCATATCATGTGCATATTGGTCATTATGCTCATACAACCGACATCAAAATTTATTTTCATTATTAGAATCATACATTTCATCAAGTAATACAGATACAAAGAGATTTTCTTTCTGAGAAGACCGTTAGTATTGGCTGGCTGGCAGGCAGGCAGGCATTTGAGGGTTATTATTTCGCCTGTTGATTGGGGGGAGGGTTGATGTGTTAGGGGGTTTTCGGTTAGGTGTGGTGATTGGTGGTGATTGGTGGTGGTGGTGGTGATTGGTGGTGATTGGTGGTGAGTAGTGGTGGTGGTGGTGGTGGTAGTAGGTGGGAGGGGGAGGGGGGGGGGGGGGGGGGGGGGGGGGGGGGGGGGGGGGGGGGGGGGGGGGGGGGGGGGGGGGGGGGGGGGGGGGGGGGGGGGGGGGGGGGGGGGGGGGGGGGGGGGGGGGGGGGGGGGGGGGGGGGGGGGGGGGGGGGGGGGGGGGGGGGGGGGGGGGGGGGGGGGGGGGGGGGGGGGGGGGGGGGGGGGGGGGGGGGGGGGGGGGGGGGGGGGGGGGGGGGGGGGGGGGGGGGGGGGGGGGGGGGGGGGGGGGGGGGGGGGGGGGGGGGGGGGGGGGGGGGGGGGGGGGGGGGGGGGGGGGGGGGGGGGGGGGGGGGGGGGGGGGAAGGGGACTGATGGTCTGTGGATTCCTTCTCCGTACCCCTTACATATAAGCAAAAACATGCCTTCCTGTGGGTATAGAAACATTAACACAAATTATATCAGTAACTGATATTGTAGCCTTTTAAACAGAAAAGATTTGTACATACAAATACTTTTAAATTATCATTTATTTGTGGAAATGGCATTTACGTCATTAAATTGATACCTCAGCATCAAGCTTGTGTCCTGCAGCTGTGGTCCAGTGGTAAAGTGTATATAAGTGATGCGTATTCTTGGAGTTGCGAGTTCAAACCCGGATTAAGCTATATATATATATATATATATATATATATATATATATATATATATATATATATATATATATATATATATATATATATATATATATATATATATATATATATATATATATATATATATATATATATATATATATATATATATATATATATATATATATATATTATATATATATATATATATATATATATATATATATATATATATATATATATATACACACATGTTTTGTTTGGTTGTTTGTTTTTGTATAAAGCCTCACACACTATATTAAGCGAGTTTGTTTTAAACATGACATACATATTAATTCATTTTACCAGGCCTTATTCCACACAACTCCGTGAATTTCCCGTGGAGCCAGCCATTCAAACAAAAACAAACGAAACAAAACAAAACAAAACAAAAAACATTATTGCCAACAGCATTTGGTGTTCCCAGGCGGTCACCCATCCAAGTACTAACCAAACCCAACGTTGCTTAACTTCGCTGATCGGACGAGAAGCGGTGTTCTCAACGTGGTATGGCCGTTGGCATGAGACTGCCTACACATTGTGGCTAATAACCAACTCTTTTTAGTCATCACGGCAGGATACGGACCTTCTTGTGGTGTCTTAATGGTAATTGTATCCTAACATATTTTTGTCTCCTTGGCATGGATATTTAACATCGTTTATTCAGTCTTGGGTTTATGTTCTTTCGCCATTTACAGACATTTTACATCTACCTACTTCCTCAGCCTGCCCTGCCAATTTCTAATGAATTTGTGGATTTTCTTTTGTAATACATACATGTGTGTGCTCATCTGCTCTTCAGTTTTTATGATATTTGTCTCATCTGTCCTGCTTTATGATACTTTTACAAAGAACATGAACAAATGCTTCTATTTTAGAGAAGATATGGGATCCAGGTTTCGGAGCCGTAAAACCAACCGTTGTGATTGGTGGACGAGTTGCCAGGTTGCAGCTTCTGTACCGTGCCGGCACATAAATAGGTTCGGCTCAAGCGGCGGCAGCATCATTCCCCCGTGACTGTCTGAGCGTCTCTCATCACCTTGGTTATCTCATCATCATCATGGTAGAAGCAAAGCCTACCAAGAAGGCTGCTGCTGTGGTGGCCACCACCAGGAAACCTCGCGTCCAGGTTGCTCACCCGAAAACTAGTCAAATGGTTCTAGCCGCGGTCGCAGCACTCAAAGACCGTAAGGGCTCGTCTCTACAAGCAATCAAGAAGTACGTTGTTGCCAACAACAAAGTCGAGGCTGCCAAGATCGCCATTTACATCCGAAGATTTCTCAAGAAAGCAGTGGCTGACGGCATTCTTGTTCAGACCAAGGGAAGTGGAGCTAGTGGATCATTCAAGCTGGCCGTAGCAGAGAAGAGGGCCGTTCTAACTCCCAAGAAAGCCACCACAACCAAGAAACCATCTACAGCAGCAAAGAAGGCCGTGGTAACTCCCAAGAAAGCCGCCACAAGCAACAAACCACCTACAGCCTTGAAAAAGAAGCAGCAGCAGCAGCTTGTTGTTGGGAAACAAAAAGCCCAAAATAAAGAGAGCTTCAAAATCTCCCAAACCACCCAAGGCAAAGAAAGCTGTCAAGAAAACAACAAAGGCAAAATAAACGACGACATGCAAGCAGCATGAATACACATGACAATAAACATCCAGGCCTCCCCCCTCAGTGGAGGGGCCTCATATGATTCCAAAAAGAGTTTAGTTTTGTAGACAAATAAATCATTACTTTTGGGGTAGATTTACTCTGTATATTATATATATATATATATATATATATATATATATATATATATATATATTATATATATATATATATATATATATATATATATATATATATATATATATATATATATTTATATATACACATGGGTGAGGTGATATGGTACCAAAGTTTTGGGTAAGGTGATTGACATTTACACAAGATAAAACACGAACCAATGGGAATAAAAACATAAGAATGGAAGTAACTGCAGAAGGCCTATTGGCCCATAACACAAGCACTTCCTCTTGATGCTTCTATATTGGTTCGGAGTCTTGAAGCTATATATATATATATATATATATATATATATATATATATATATATATATATATATATATATATATATATATATATATATATATATATATATATATATGCACACAAAACTAAATAGTCTTGTTAGACAAATTGCCCCTATTAGAGGCAAGTTGACTAACAAGCCGAATGACTGCAATTGTTTTGAATTTGAGTTAAATCTAACATAGAAATGTAATCAAACCTAACCTAACCTATGCTAACCCAAGCTAAGCTAACCTAACCTAACCTAAGCTAACCCAAGCTAAGCTAAGCTAACCTAACCTAAGCTAAGCTAACTAACCTAACCTAACCTAACCTAACCTAACCTAACCTAACCTAACCTAACCTAACCCAGCAATTCATGATCTTAATATAATACTGTTAATTGGATAAACCATTTGGAAAGAAATGTTCGAAAATAACAAAATTAACTGTGCTTGTTAGGAAAATTGGGCCTTGCATACTTGTCCCAATAGTGTGGTTCTCGCTTTTAGGTACGACATAAACGTATACCTAAGTTGAGAGAGAAAAAGATTCGCACTCAAACATGCATATCGATTGCCAGTCCTGATTCTGGGTAGATATTCGTGTCCTCCCTTTTCATTTACCATCATTTGGATACTATCAAAACAGCTCTGAGAAGGATAAAATGAATAAAACGGGTAGCTCACTCATGTAAAAAGGAAGAGTTGGGAAAGATCTCTCTCTCTCTCTCTCTCCCCCTCACCCCCCCCCCCCCCCCCCCCCACCAATGATCCTGCTCTGCTAGTATATAACGTAACAAACCTTCCCTCCCCCCCCCCCCCTCCCTCCCCAATCAGAGTCCCTTTAAGCATGCGAGGATAAAAAATAGATTTCATAAGACCCAATGTGCTAGCTGATATCAAAACAATTTATGTTATCGTCTATTAAGCCCTTCAGTAAAAAAGTATAGGGACCTAATTAGGTCCCGTTTTGAGGTGGTGGTGGGTGGAATCGATGGATTAGCCAAGCTCTTATCCGCCGAATCCGTAGAGGGTACGACCCTGGCGCTTCAGAGCGTACACCACGTCCATAGCAGTGACGGGTCTTCCTCTTGGCGTGTTCCGTGTAGGTTACAGCATCACGGATGACGTTCTCGAGGAACACCTTCAGGACGCCACGGGTCTCTTCGTAGATGAGACCCGAAATACGCTTCACGCCGCCACGACGAGCTAAGCGACGAATAGCGGGCTTGGTGATGCCCTGGATGTTGTCACGTAGCACCTTACGATGACGCTTGGCGCCACCCTTTCCGAGTCCCTTGCCTCCCTTGCCGCGTCCAGTCATGGTGTTGAAGTTGTGTGAATCGAATTGACGAATGCCATTCATTCATTCATTCATTTAAATATAGGTCAAGATACCCTGATGGGTGAGCGTGGAAGTGGGGATAGGGGAAGAATTAGTGGGGGTGAGAGGAAGGGTTTTCAGTATGAGGTAAAGTGCCAGGGCTAAACCCAGCTGCATGGCATTGAAATCGTTATGACCAGACTAGGCAGTGAAGGCAAGGAATCGGATCTCTGTGACAACATTTCGTCTTTTCTGAGCACCCACGGAGACAGCAGCCCTCAGCTGGGTGTGCCCTGGGGGCTCACTCCAGATGTGGTCTTAGATCTGCTAATCAGCATCGCGCCCCACCCAAGGCACCAGAAAACGGGAGCTAGTTGGTCCCATACGCCGCACGATTTCCCGACTATATCCCATCAAGCGGACGTACTAGTAGCATTGCAACTCCTGCCTGCCCTTACTTTACGCTTGTGGTCGAGTAGACACGGCTTTCTCACAACGCTTTCAAAACAAACTGCAGTTGCCTACTCGTCTGTTTCACGTCCCTGTGAAATGACTTTTGCACAAATCCAAAAAATAGAGCAAAATCAGCGATAATAGTGATTGAGGTGAGCCGCCTGTTGGCTGCAGCCAGAGGAAGGAGGGGAGGGGCAACGGGGTGACGTAGGCGAGTCGAGCAGCCAATGGCGCTCGAGCAAGCGCCTCGAGACGGCGTATATAAGCAAAAAAATTTTTCGGCGCCGGCCATCACAAACCACAGTTGTTCACCATGGCTCGCACCAAGCAGACTGCTCGCAAGTCCACGGGAGGCAAGGCTCCTCGTAAGCAGCTGGCCACCAAGGCAGCACGCAAGTCTGCTCCTGCCACAGGGGGTGTGAAGAAGCCTCACCGTTACAGGCCCGGAACGGTCGCCCTGCGTGAGATCCGTCGTTACCAGAAGAGCACCGAGTTGCTCATCAGGAAACTTCCCTTCCAGCGTCTGGTGCGCGAGATTGCCCAGGACTTCAAGACCGATCTTCGCTTCCAGTCGTCTGGCCGTCATGGCTTTACAGGAGGCATCCGAGGCTTACCTGGTCGGTCTCTTCGAGGACACTAACCTCTGTGCCATCCACGCCAAGCGTGTCACCATCATGCCAAAGGACATTCAGCTTGCTCGCCGTATCCGTGGAGAGCGTGCATAAGCTAAATCGACCACCCTAGTATACACCAAACTCGGCCCTTCTCAGGGCCAAAATATCCTTCTAAGGAGATTTCAGACATTCCTAGCATAATTTAGGTGTCATACATACCATGTGATATCAATAAATCAAGTCATTTGTAGTACAAACCTGTTCTCTTACAAACAAAAACGCCGTCGCTTTTCACTCTTATGCACTGTCAAGGATCAAACCCCCCCCCCCCCCCCCCCCCCCCCCCCCCCCCCCCCCCCCCAGAAAATAAAAATTGTCATACTGTACTAGAAATAAAAGCAGCTTGTATAAGTGACATATACTGTCCAGATCCTGTTTTATTCTGTTTTCGGTCCTCTGGCTTAATCTGTTAAGTTAGATGACATTTAAATTAACCGTTTTCTTGACATTTTCAAACCTAAGAGGGTGGCCTGCATAGTAATCCTAATGTGGAACATAACAATGAATCTCTAATCTCTAGAAAAAAGATACCGAGTGCTTATATGTGTTGGAGAGAGAGAGAGAGAGAGAGAGAGAGAGAGAGAGAGAGAGAGAGAGAGAGAGAGAGAGAGAGAGGAGAGAGAGAGAGAGAGAGAGAGAGAGAGACACACAGACAGACAGACAAGACAGGACAAGACAGACAGACAGACAGACAGACAGACAGACAGACAGACAGACAGACAGACAGACAGACAGACAGACAGACAGGCGAGGCAGGCAGGCAGGCAGACAGACAGACAGACAGACAGACAGACAGACAGACAGACAGACAGACAGACAGACAGACCTGAGAGAGAGAAACACACACAGACAGTTTCATAGATATTCTCATTTTATAGCTATTTGCTTTCAGTGACAGAGGTTTTTGTTATAATAGTATTGGTGTCTAACACTCACAATCTCTTTAGAAATTAAAGTGTGGCTCCAATGGAGCCGAGTTTGTTGGTTTGAGGCCAAGCCACCACCACAGGGCAGTAAGTAAGCCGTTTACCTTGGAGGAGGTGTACTTGGTGACGGCCTTAGTGCCCTCAGAGACGGCGTGCTTGGCCAGTTCTCCGGGCAACAGGAGCCTTACAGCCGTCTGGATCTCCCGACTGTAATGGTGGAACGCTTGTTGTAGTGGGGCCAGGCGAGAAGCCTCGGCGGGCGATGCGCTCGAAGAGTGTCGTTCACCGAACGAGTTCATGATCGACATGGCTTTGGAAGAGATACCAGTGTCGGGGTGGACCTGCTTCAGCACTTTGTAGATGTAGATGCTGTAGCTCTCCTTCCTCCTGCGCTTCTTTTTCTTATCGCCCTTGGCAATGGCCTTCTGGGCCTTTCCGGCCTTCTTGGCAGCCTTTCCAGATGCCTTGGGTGGCATGATGATGCTCGTGCCGGCTGGCGTTGCGATACAATAATGAACTTTTGCGCGAGGCGAGCTTTCCTTTTATATCCCGCTCGCGACTTCAGCTCAGAGCGGGTCGCGTGGCGGAGCGCGCTGATTGGTCAGTGGGCGGGGCTCCCTTGATCCTGAGCGGGGTATATAACACGAAGCTCGATCTGCGGGGGCGGCATAAAACACCACAAACCCACAACAGCAGCAGCAATGGTCAGGACGCGGCAAGGGAGGCAAAGTGAAGGGCAAGTCAAAGTCTCGCTCCAGCAGGGCCGGACTTCAGTTCCCCGTGGGCAGAATTCACCGTCTGCTGCGTAAGGGCAACTACGGCCGAACGCGTCGGTGCTGGCGCTCCTGTCTACCTGGGCAGCCGTCTGGAATACCTCGCTGCCGAAGTTCTGGAGCTCGCCGGTAAACGGCCGCACGTGACAACAAGAAGACCCGTATCATCCCACGTCACTTGCAGTTGGCCATCCGCAACGACGAAGAACTCAACAAACTTCTGTCTGGCGTAACCATTGCACAGGGAGGTGTTCTTCCAAACATTCAGGGCAGTTCTTTTGCCAAAGAAGACAGAGAAGAAGTAGAGCACTTCCTGCCAACCCACCACGACAAAATAACCATAAACCAGGCTCCATCCGGAGCCACACACACTTTAATAGAGAGATTCAAGTAGACAATCAACTTTCAAACATTAATAATAACATTTATATTGATTTCATTTGGAATGTGTACATAACAAACAAACAAAAACAAAAATTATAGGGGATATTCAGCATCACTTGGAATATTAACCAATCATATAAATCCAATATATATTTTATATTTTACTTTAAAGCGAGGAATTCATATTCTATCAATTTTTAAATCATACAAATGAACAAAGCAATTCTTCACTAGACGTAATGAATGAATAAATGATCAAGGTTTTAATGTGTTTCATGAATATATATATATATATATATATATATATATATATATATATAATATATATATATATATATATATATATATATATATATAATATAATATATTATAATACTTGTGAACCAGAATATGTTTGAGGCAGCAGCGATCGTGCCTGCCATTGGCCGAAGTGCAACAATTCAAATAATTTAAAGGGCCTGCTCGGGTATATAAGAAGGCTGGGAGACTGGGGCCGGTGGTGGGTGATGGGTGGTGAGTGATGGTGTGGTGTGGTATGGTGGTTGTTAAGAGTTGATTTACGGCCAGCCAGCCAGCTGCAGCCAGGCAGGGCAGGGCAGGGCAAGGCAAGGCAAGGCAAGGCAAAGGACAAGGCAAGGCGAAGGCGAATAACATGACAGGGACAGGACAGGCAAGGCAAGGGCAAGGCAGGCCGGGCGGGCGGGCGGGGCGGGCGGGCGGGCGGGGCGGGGCGGGGGGCGGGCAGGGGGCGGCGGGCAGGCGGGTCAGAGTCGGGCAGGCGGGCAGGCGGGCAGAGGCGGGCAGGCGGGCAGGCGGGCAGGCGGGCAGGCAGGCAGGCAGGAAGGCAGGCAGAGCAGGCAGGCAGGCCAGGCAGCAAGGGCAGGCAGGGGCCAGAGCAGGCAGGCAGGCAGGCAGGCAGGCAAGGCCAGGCCAGCCAGCCCAGCCAGCCAAGCCAGCGCAGGCCACCAGCCAGCCAGCAGCCAGCACAGCCACCAGCCAGCCAGCCAGCCAGCCAGCCAGCCAGCCAGCCAGCCAGCCAGCCAGCCAGCCAGCCAGCCAGCCAGCCAGCCAGCCAGCCACTTCCCACTTTGTATTTATATGCATTCAATTTATATTCAAACATTATATATGTTAGGAGGGGCCTAGTTTTAGTGTTTATTTAAAAATGACAAACATCGAGTCGTTTTAAAACCAGTCCTTTAGCGTTAACGGTGATGCATTTTAAAAAACTGAACAGAAATCACCTTTTCTGGATATATCAAATATCGAATCCGCTTAATGTGCCTACATTCAATCATTCAAAAAAAAAAAATACATAATTTACATCATGGCCTTTTCATAGAACAGACAATAAGATTTGAGACAATAAGAACTTTACTTTTATAACTAAAGTTGCACAATTATACCAACTCTATGGTGGCTGGGTGGTAAGGTGGTGTGGCTGTGTTTTGGAAGTCGCGAGTTCAAACGACCCAATGGGAGTACTTTTTTTTTTTGCCATAAGACAATCTTCCTAATACTATTATGTAGGTGTGTGTGTGTGTGTGTTTTTTTTATTCATTCTTTGGTTTTATAGATGACAATACATATTGGGACTTCCTTTTACCGGTACCTTAATTAGGCTCTGGGGAAGCAATGGTGGGTGGTGGCATTTAAAACTAAACCAAAAATCACCAGTTCTGGACGCGGTCAATATCATATCCGCGTTAATGTGTCTAAAAACTAATTTACTTAAAACTACACTATTTAATTCATTCATATCATGTGCATATTGGTCATTATGCTCATAACAACCGACATCAAAAAATTTATTTTCATTATTAGAATCATACATTTCATCAAGTAATACAGATACAAAGGAGATTTTCTTTCTGAGAAGACCGTTAGTATTAGGGCTGGCTGGCAGGCAGGCGGCATTTGAGGGTTATTATTCGCCTGTTGATTGGGGGGAGGGTTGATGTGTTAGGGGGTTTTCGGTTAGGTGTGGTGATTGGGGGTGATTGGTGGTGGTGGTGGTGATTGGTGGTGATTGGTGGTGAGTAGTGGTGGTGGTGGTGGTGTAGTAGGTGGAGGGGGGAGGGGGGGGGGGGGGGGGGGGGGGGGGGGGGGGGGGGGGGGGGGGGGGGGGGGGGGGGGGGGGGGGGGGGGGGGGGGGGGGGGGGGGGGGGGGGGGGGGGGGGGGGGGGGGGGGGGGGGGGGGGGGGGGGGGGGGGGGGGGGAAGGGGACTGATGGTCTGTGGATTCCTTCTCCGTACCCCTTACATATAAGCAAAAACATGCCTTCCTGTGGGTATAGAAACATTAACACAAATTATATCAGTAACTGATATTGTAGCCTTTTAAACAGAAAAGATTTGTACATACAAATACTTTTAAATTATCATTTATTTGTGGAAATGGCATTTACGTCATTAAATTGATACCTCAGCATCAAGCTTGTGTCCTGCAGCTGTGGTCCAGTGGTAAAGTGTATATAAGTGATGCGTATTCTTGGAGTTGCGAGTTCAAACCCGGATTAAGCTATATATATATATATATATATATATATATATATATATATATATATATATATATATATATATATATATATATATATATATATATATATATATATATATATATATATATATATATATATATATATATATATATATATATATATATATATATATATATATATATATATATATATATATATATATATATATATATATATATATACACAACATGTTTTGTTTTGGTTGTTTGTTTTTGTATAAAGCCTCACACACTATATTAAGCGAGTTTGTTTTAAACATGACATACATATTAATTCATTTTACCAGGCCTTATTCCACACAACTCCGTGAATTTCCCGTGGAGCCAGCCATTCAAACAAAAACAAACGAAACAAAACAAACAAAACAAAAAACATTATTGCCAACAGCATTTGGTGTTCCCAGGCGGTCACCCATCCAAGTACTAACCAAACCCAACGTTGCTTAACTTCGCTGATCGGACGAGAAGCGGTGTTCTCAACGTGGTATGGCCGTTGGCATGAGACTGCCTACACATTGTGGCTAATAACCAACTCTTTTTAGTCATCACGGCAGGATACGGACCTTCTTGTGGTGTCTTAATGGTAATTGTATCCTAACATATTTTTGTCTCCTTGGCATGGATATTTAACATCGTTTATTCAGTCTTGGGTTTATGTTCTTTCGCCATTTACAGACATTTTACATCTACCTACTTCCTCAGCCTGCCCTGCCAATTTCTAATGAATTTGTGGATTTTCTTTTGTAATACATACATGTGTGTGCTCATCTGCTCTTCAGTTTTTATGATATTTGTCTCATCTGTCCTGCTTTATGATACTTTTACAAAGAACATGAACAAATGCTTCTATTTTAGAGAAGATATGGGATCCAGGTTTCGGAGCCGTAAAACCAACCGTTGTGATTGGTGGACGAGTTGCCAGGTTGCAGCTTCTGTACCGTGCCGGCACATAAATAGGTTCGGCTCAAGCGGCGGCAGCATCATTCCCCCGTGACTGTCTGAGCGTCTCTCATCACCTTGGTTATCTCATCATCATCATGGTAGAAGCAAAGCCTACCAAGAAGGCTGCTGCTGTGGTGGCCACCACCAGGAAACCTCGCGTCCAGGTTGCTCACCCGAAAACTAGTCAAATGGTTCTAGCCGCGGTCGCAGCACTCAAAGACCGTAAGGGCTCGTCTCTACAAGCAATCAAGAAGTACGTTGTTGCCAACAACAAAGTCGAGGCTGCCAAGATCGCCATTTACATCCGAAGATTTCTCAAGAAAGCAGTGGCTGACGGCATTCTTGTTCAGACCAAGGGAAGTGGAGCTAGTGGATCATTCAAGCTGGCCGTAGCAGAGAAGAGGGCCGTTCTAACTCCCAAGAAAGCCACCACAACCAAGAAACCATCTACAGCAGCAAAGAAGGCCGTGGTAACTCCCAAGAAAGCCGCCACAAGCAACAAACCACCTACAGCCTTGAAAAAGAAGCAGCAGCAGCAGCTTGTTGTTGGGAACAAAAAGCCCAAAATAAAGAGAGCTTCAAAATCTCCCAAACCACCCAAGGCAAAGAAAGCTGTCAAGAAAACAACAAAGGCAAAATAAACGACGACATGCAAGCAGCATGAATACACATGACAATAAACATCCAGGCCTCCCCCCTCAGTGGAGGGGCCTCATATGATTCCAAAAAGAGTTTAGTTTTGTAGACAAATAAATCATTACTTTTGGGGTAGATTTACTCTGTATATTATATATATATATATATATATATATATATATATATATATATATATATATATATATATATATATATATATATATATATATATATATATATATTTATTATACACATGGGTGAGGTGATATGGTACCAAAGTTTTGGGTAAGGTGATTGACATTTACACAAGATAAAACACGAACCAATGGGAATAAAAACATAAGAATGGAAGTAACTGCAGAAGGCCTATTGGCCCATAACACAAGCACTTCCTCTTGATGCTTCTATATTGGTTCGGAGTCTTGAAGCTATATATATATATATATATATATATATATATATATATATATATATATATATATATATATATATATATATATATATATATATATATATATATATGCACACAAAACTAAATAGTCTTGTTAGACAAATTGCCCCTATTAGAGGCAAGTTGACTAACAAGCCGAATGACTGCAATTGTTTTGAATTTGAGTTAAATCTAACATAGAAATGTAATCAAACCTAACCTAACCTATGCTAACCCAAGCTAAGCTAACCTAACCTAACCTAAGCTAACCCAAGCTAAGCTAAGCTAACCTAACCTAAGCTAAGCTAACCTAACCTAACCTAACCTAACCTAACCTAACCTAACCTAACCTAACCTAACCCAGCAATTCATGATCTTAATATAATACTGTTAATTGGATAAACCAATTTGGAAAGAAATGTTCGAAAATAACAAAATTAACTGTGCTTGTTAGGAAAATTGGGCCTTGCATACTTGTCCCAATAGTGTGGTTCTCGCTTTTAGGTACGACATAAACGTATACCTAAGTTGAGAGAGAAAAAGATTCGCACTCAAACATGCATATCGATTGCCAGTCCTGAATTCTGGGTAGATATTCGTGTCCTCCCTTTTCATTTACCATCATTTGGATACTATCAAAACAGCTCTGAGAAGGATAAAATGAATAAAACGGGTAGCTCACTCATGTAAAAAGGAAGAGTTGGGAAAGATCTCTCTCTCTCTCTCTCTCCCCCTCACCCCCCCCCCCCCCCCCCCCCACCAATGATCCTGCTCTGCTAGTATATAACGTAACAAACCTTCCCTCCCCCCCCCCCCTCCCTCCCCAATCAGAGTCCCTTTAAGCATGCGAGGATAAAAAATAGATTTCATAAGACCCAATGTGCTAGCTGATATCAAAACAATTTATGTTATCGTCTATTAAGCCCTTCAGTAAAAAAGTATAGGGACCTAATTAGGTCCCGTTTTGAGGTGGTGGTGGGTGGAATCGATGGATTAGCCAAGCTCTTATCCGCCGAATCCGTAGAGGGTACGACCCTGGCGCTTCAGAGCGTACACCACGTCCATAGCAGTGACGGTCTTCCTCTTGGCGTGTTCCGTGTAGGTTACAGCATCACGGATGACGTTCTCGAGGAACACCTTCAGGACGCCACGGGTCTCTTCGTAGATGAGACCCGAAATACGCTTCACGCCGCCACGACGAGCTAAGCGACGAATAGCGGGCTTGGTGATGCCCTGGATGTTGTCACGTAGCACCTTACGATGACGCTTGGCGCCACCCTTTCCGAGTCCCTTGCCTCCCTTGCCGCGTCCAGTCATGGTGTTGAAGTTGTGTGAATCGAATTGACGAATGCCATTCATTCATTCATTCATTTAAATATAGGTCAAGATACCCTGATGGGTGAGCGTGGAAGTGGGGATAGGGGAAGAATTAGTGGGGGTGAGAGGAAGGGTTTTCAGTATGAGGTAAAGTGCCAGGGCTAAACCCAGCTGCATGGCATTGAAATCGTTATGACCAGACTAGGCAGTGAAGGCAAGGAATCGGATCTCTGTGACAACATTTCGTCTTTTCTGAGCACCCACGGAGACAGCAGCCCTCAGCTGGGTGTGCCCTGGGGGCTCACTCCAGATGTGGTCTTAGATCTGCTAATCAGCATCGCGCCCCACCCAAGGCACCAGAAAACGGGAGCTAGTTGGTCCCATACGCCGCACGATTTCCCGACTATATCCCATCAAGCGGACGTACTAGTAGCATTGCAACTCCTGCCTGCCCTTACTTTACGCTTGTGGTCGAGTAGACACGGCTTTCTCACAACGCTTTCAAAACAAACTGCAGTTGCCTACTCGTCTGTTTCACGTCCCTGTGAAATGACTTTTGCACAAATCCAAAAAATAGAGCAAAATCAGCGATAATAGTGATTGAGGTGAGCCGCCTGTTGGCTGCAGCCAGAGGAAGGAGGGGAGGGGCAACGGGGTGACGTAGGCGAGTCGAGCAGCCAATGGCGCTCGAGCAAGCGCCTCGAGACGGCGTATATAAGCAAAAATTTTTCGGCGCCGGCCATCACAAACCACAGTTGTTCACCATGGCTCGCACCAAGCAGACTGCTCGCAAGTCCACGGGAGGCAAGGCTCCTCGTAAGCAGCTGGCCACCAAGGCAGCACGCAAGTCTGCTCCTGCCACAGGGGGTGTGAAGAAGCCTCACCGTTACAGGCCCGGAACGGTCGCCCTGCGTGAGATCCGTCGTTACCAGAAGAGCACCGAGTTGCTCATCAGGAAACTTCCCTTCCAGCGTCTGGTGCGCGAGATTGCCCAGGACTTCAAGACCGATCTTCGCTTCCAGTCGTCTGCCGTCATGGCTTTACAGGAGGCATCCGAGGCTTACCTGGTCGGTCTCTTCGAGGACACTAACCTCTGTGCCATCCACGCCAAGCGTGTCACCATCATGCCAAAGGACATTCAGCTTGCTCGCCGTATCCGTGGAGAGCGTGCATAAGCTAAATCGACCACCCTAGTATACACCAAACTCGGCCCTTCTCAGGGCCAAAATATCCTTCTAAGGAGATTTCAGACATTCCTAGCATAATTTAGGTGTCATACATACATGTGATATCAATAAATCAAGTCATTTGTAGTACAACCTGTTCTCTTACAAACAAAACGCCGTCGCTTTTCACTCTTATGCACTGTCAAGGATCACCCCCCCCCCCCCCCCCCCCCAAAAATAAAATTGTCATACTGTACTAGAAATAAAAGCAGCTTGTATAAGTGACATATACTGTCCAGTCCTGTTTTATTCTGTTTTCGGTCCTCTGGCTTAATCTGTTAAGTTAGATGACATTTTAAATTAACCGTTTTCTTGACATTTTCAAACCTAAGAGGGTGGCCTGCATAGTAATCCTAATGTGGAACATAACAATGAATCTCTAATCTCTAGAAAAAAGATACCGAGTGCTTATATGTGTTGAGAGAGAGAGAGAGAGAGAGAGAGAGAGAGAGAGAGAAGAGAGAGAGAGAGAGAGAGAGAGAGAGAGAGAGAGAGAGAGAGAGAGAGAGACACACAGACAGACAGACAAGACAGACAAGACAGACAGACAGACAGACAGACAGACAGACAGACAGACAGACAGACAGACAGACAGACAGGCAGGCAGGCAGGCAGACAGACAGACAGACAGACAGACAGACAGACAGACAGACAGACAGACAGACAGACACTGAGAGAGAGAAACCACACAGACAGTTTCATAAATATTCTCATTTTATAGCTATTTGCTTTCAGTGACAGAGGTTTTTGTTATAATAGTATTGGTGTCTAACACTCACAATCTCTTTAGAAATTAAAGTGTGGCTCCAATGGAGCCGAGTTTGTTGGTTTGAGGCCAAGCCACCACCACAGGGCAGTAAGTAAGCCGTTTACTTGGAGGAGGTGTACTTGGTGACGGCCTTAGTGCCCTCAGAGACGGCGTGCTTGGCCAGTTCTCCGGGCAACAGGAGCCTTACAGCCGTCTGGATCTCCCGACTGGT
The DNA here is from genome assembly GCF_040958095.1 of Procambarus clarkii. NCBI lineage: Eukaryota > Metazoa > Arthropoda > Malacostraca > Decapoda > Cambaridae > Procambarus > Procambarus clarkii. The sequence goes on from NW_027189673.1 coordinate 55,096, forward strand.
AATGGTGGAACGCTTGTTGTAGTGGGCCAGGCGAGAAGCCTCGGCGGCGATGCGCTCGAAGATGTCGTTCACGAACGAGTTCATGATCGACATGGCTTTGGAAGAGATACCAGTGTCGGGGTGGACCTGCTTCAGCACTTTGTAGATGTAGATGCTGTAGCTCTCCTTCCTCCTGCGCTTCTTTTTCTTATCGCCCTTGGCAATGGCCTTCTGGGCCTTTCCGGCCTTCTTGGCAGCCTTTCCAGATGCCTTGGGTGGCATGATGATGCTCGTGCCGGCTGGCGTTGCGATACAATAATGAACTTTTGCGCGAGGCGAGCTTTCCTTTTATATCCCGCTCGCGACTCAGCTCAGAGCGGGTCGCGTGGCGGAGCGCGCTGATTGGTCAGTGGCGGGCTCCCTTGATCCTGAGCGGGGTATATAACACGAAGCTCGATCTGCGGGGCGGCATAAAACACCACAAACCCACAACAGCAGCAGCAATGTCAGGACGCGGCAAGGGAGGCAAAGTGAAGGGCAAGTCAAAGTCTCGCTCCAGCAGGGCCGGACTTCAGTTCCCCGTGGGCAGAATTCACCGTCTGCTGCGTAAGGGCAACTACGCCGAACGCGTCGGTGCTGGCGCTCCTGTCTACCTGGCAGCCGTCATGGAATACCTCGCTGCCGAAGTTCTGGAGCTCGCCGGTAACGCCGCACGTGACAACAAGAAGACCCGTATCATCCCACGTCACTTGCAGTTGGCCATCCGCAACGACGAAGAACTCAACAAACTTCTGTCTGGCGTAACCATTGCACAGGGAGGTGTTCTTCCAAACATTCAGGCAGTTCTTTTGCCAAAGAAGACAGAGAAGAAGTAAGCACTTCTGCCACCCACCACGACAAATACCATAACCAGGCTCCATCCGGAGCCACACACACTTTAATAGAGAGATTCAAGTAGACAATCAACTTTCAAACATTAATAATAACATTTATATTGATTTCATTTGGAATGTGTACATAACAAACAAACAAAACAAAATTATAGGGGATATTCAGCATCACTTGGAATATTAACCAATCATATAAATCCAATATATATTTTATATTTTACTTTAAGCGAGGAATTCATATTCTATCAATTTTTAATCATACAAATGAACAAAAGCAATTCTTCACTAGACGTAATGAATGAATAAATGATCAAGGTTTTAATGTGTTTCATGAATATATATATATATATATATATATATATATATATATATATATATATATATATATATATATATATATATAATATATATATTATAATACTTGTGAACCAGAATATGTTTGAGCAGCAGCGATCGTGCCTGCCATTGGCCGAAGTGCAACAATTCAAATAATTTAAAGGGCCTGCTCGGGTATATAAGAGAGGCTGGGAGACTGGGGCCGGTGGTGGGTGATGGGTGATGAGTGATGGTGTGGTGTGGTATGGTGTTGTTAAGAGTTGATTTACGGCCAGCCAGCCAGCTGCAGCCAAGGCAGGGCAGGGCAGGGCAAGGCAAGGCAAGGCAAGGCAAGGCAAGGCAAGGCAAGGCAATAACAGGACAGGACAGGACAGGCAAGGCAAGGCAAGCAGGCGGGCGGGCGGGCGGGCGGGCGGGCGGGCGGGCGGGCGGGCGGGCAGGCGGGCAGGCGGGCAGGCGGGCAGGCGGGCAGGCGGGCAGGCGGGCAGGCGGGCAGGCAGGCAGGCAGGCAGGCAGGCAGGCAGGCAGGCAGGCAGGCAGGCAGGCAGGCAGGCAGGCAGGCAGGCAGGCAGGCAGGGCAGGGCAGCAGCCAGCCAGCCAGCCAGCCAGCCAGCCAGCCAGCCAGCCAGCCAGCCAGCCAGCCAGCCAGCCAGCCAGCCAGCCAGCCAGCCAGCCAGCCAGCCAGCCAGCCAGCCAGCCAGCCAGCCAGCCAGCCAGCCAGCCAGCCAGCCAGCCACTCCCACTTTGTATTTATATGCATTCAATTTATATTTCAAACATTATATATGTTAAGGGCCTAGTTTTAGTGTTTATTTTAAAAATGACAATCGAGTCGTTTTACCAGTCCTTTAGCGTTAACGTGATGCATTTTAAAACTGAACAGAAATCACCTTTTCTGGATATATCAAATATCGAATCCGCTTAATGTGCCTACAATTCAATCATTCAAAAAAAAAAATACATAATTTACATCATGCCTTTTCATAGAACAGACAATAGATTTGAGACAATAGAACTTTACTTTTATAACTAAAAGTTGCACATTATACCACTCTATGGTGGCTGGGTGGTAAGGTGTGTGGCTGTGTTTTGGAAGTCGCGAGTTCAAACGACCCAATGGGAGTACTTTTTTTTTTTGCCATACAATCTTCCTAATACTATTATGTAGGTGTGTGTGTGTGTGTGTTTTATTCATTCTTTGGTTTTATAGATGACATACATATTGACTCCTTTTACCGTCCTTAATTAGCTCTGGGGAAGCAATGGTGGTGGTGCATTTAAAACTAAACCAAAAATCACCAGTTCTGGACGCGTCAAATATCATATCCGCTTAATGTGTCTACAACCTAATTACTTAAAACTACACTATTTAATTCATTCATATCATGTGCATATTGGTCATTATGCTCATACAACCGACATCAAAATTTATTTTCATTATTAGAATCATACATTTCATCAAGTAATACAGATACAAGAGATTTTCTTTCTGAGAAGACCGTTAGTATTGGCTGGCTGGCAGGCAGGCAGGCATTTGAGGGTTATTATTTCGCCTGTTGATTGGGGGGGGGTTGATGTGTTAGGGGGTTTTCGGTTAGGTGTGGTGATTGGTGGTGATTGGTGTGGTGGTGTGTTGGTGGTGATTGGTGGTGAGTAGTGGTGGTGGTGGTGGTGGTAGTAGGTGGAGGGAGGGGGGGGGGGGGGGGGGGGGGGGGGGGGGGGGGGGGGGGGGGGGGGGGGGGGGGGGGGGGGGGGGGGGGGGGGGGGGGGGGGGGGGGGGGGGGGGGGGGGGGGGGGGGGGGGGGGGGGGGGGGGGGGGGGGGGGGGGGGGGGGGGGGGGGGGGGGGGGGGGGGGGGGGGGGGGGGGGGGTGGGACTGATGGTCTGTGGATTCCTTCTCCGTACCCCTTACATATAAGCAAAAACATGCCTTCCTGTGGGTATAGAAACATTAACACAAATTATATCAGTAACTGATATTGTAGCCTTTTAAACAGAAAAGATTTGTACATACAAATACTTTTTAAATTATCATTTATTTGTGGAAATGGCATTTACGTCATTAAATTGATACCTCAGCATCAAGCTTGTGTCCTGCAGCTGTGGTCCAGTGGTAAAGTGTATAAGTGATGCGTATTCTTGGAGTTGCGAGTTCAAACCCGGATTAAGCTATATATATATATATATATATATATATATATATATATATATATATATATATATATATATATATATATATATATATATATATATATATATATATATATATATATATATATATATATATATATATATATATATATATATATATATATATATATATATATATATATATATATATATATATATATATACACAACATGTTTTGTTTTGGTTGTTTGTTTTTGTATAAAGCCTCACACACTATATTAAGCGAGTTTGTTTTAAACATGACATACATATTAATTCATTTTACCAGGCCTTATTCCACACAACTCCGTGAATTTCCCGTGGAGCCAGCCATTCAAACAAAAACAAACGAAACAAAACAAAACAAAACAAAAAACATTATTGCCAACAGCATTTGGTGTTCCCAGGCGGTCACCCATCCAAGTACTAACCAAACCCAACGTTGCTTAACTTCGCTGATCGGACGAGAAGCGGTGTTCTCAACGTGGTATGGCCGTTGGCATGAGACTGCCTACACATTGTGGCTAATAACCAACTCTTTTTAGTCATCACGGCAGGATACGGACCTTCTTGTGGTGTCTTAATGGTAATTGTATCCTAACATATTTTTGTCTCCTTGGCATGGATATTTAACATCGTTTATTCAGTCTTGGGTTTATGTTCTTTCGCCATTTACAGACATTTTACATCTACCTACTTCCTCAGCCTGCCCTGCCAATTTCTAATGAATTTGTGGATTTTCTTTTGTAATACATACATGTGTGTGCTCATCTGCTCTTCAGTTTTTATGATATTTGTCTCATCTGTCCTGCTTTATGATACTTTTACAAAGAACATGAACAAATGCTTCTATTTTAGAGAAGATATGGGATCCAGGTTTCGGAGCCGTAAAACCAACCGTTGTGATTGGTGGACGAGTTGCCAGGTTGCAGCTTCTGTACCGTGCCGGCACATAAATAGGTTCGGCTCAAGCGGCGGCAGCATCATTCCCCCGTGACTGTCTGAGCGTCTCTCATCACCTTGGTTATCTCATCATCATCATGGTAGAAGCAAAGCCTACCAAGAAGGCTGCTGCTGTGGTGGCCACCACCAGGAAACCTCGCGTCCAGGTTGCTCACCCGAAAACTAGTCAAATGGTTCTAGCCGCGGTCGCAGCACTCAAAGACCGTAAGGGCTCGTCTCTACAAGCAATCAAGAAGTACGTTGTTGCCAACAACAAAGTCGAGGCTGCCAAGATCGCCATTTACATCCGAAGATTTCTCAAGAAAGCAGTGGCTGACGGCATTCTTGTTCAGACCAAGGGAAGTGGAGCTAGTGGATCATTCAAGCTGGCCGTAGCAGAGAAGAGGGCCGTTCTAACTCCCAAGAAAGCCACCACAACCAAGAAACCATCTACAGCAGCAAAGAAGGCCGTGGTAACTCCCAAGAAAGCCGCCACAAGCAACAAACCACCTACAGCCTTGAAAAAGAAGCAGCAGCAGCTTGTTGTTGGGAACAAAAAGCCCAAAATAAAGAGAGCTTCAAAATCTCCCAAACCACCCAAGGCAAAGAAAGCTGTCAAGAAAACAACAAAGGCAAAATAAACGACGACATGCAAGCAGCATGAATACACATGACAATAAACATCCAGGCCTCCCCCCTCAGTGGAGGGGCCTCATATGATTCCAAAAAGAGTTTAGTTTTGTAGACAAATAAATCATTACTTTTGGGGTAGATTTACTCTGTATATTATATATATATTATATATATATATATATATATATATATATATAATATATATATATATTATATATATATATATATATATTATATATTATATATATTATTTATATATACACATGGGTGAGGTGATATGGTACCAAAGTTTTGGGTAAGGTGATTGACATTTACACAAGATAAAACACGAACCAATGGGAATAAAAACATAAGAATGGAAGTAACTGCAGAAGGCCTATTGGCCCATAACACAAGCACTTCCTCTTGATGCTTCTATATTGGTTCGGAGTCTTGAAGCTATATATATATATATATATATATATATATTATAATATATAATATATATATATATTATATAATATATATATATATATATATATATATGCACACAAAACTAAATAGTCTTGTTAGACAAATTGCCCCTATTAGAGGCAAGTTGACTAACAAGCCGAATGACTGCAATTGTTTTGAATTTGAGTTAAATCTAACATAGAAATGTAATCAAACCTAACCTAACCTATGCTAACCCAAGCTAAGCTAACCTAACCTAACCTAAGCTAACCCAAGCTAAGCTAAGCTAACCTAACCTAAGCTAAGCTAACCTAACCTAACCTAACCTAACCTAACCTAACCTAACCTAACCTAACCTAACCCAGCAATTCATGATCTTAATATAATACTGTTAATTGGATAAACCAATTTGGAAAGAAATGTTCGAAAATAACAAAATTAACTGTGCTTGTTAGGAAAATTGGGCCTTGCATACTTGTCCCAATAGTGTGGTTCTCGCTTTTAGGTACGACATAAACGTATACCTAAGTTGAGAGAGAAAAAGATTCGCACTCAAACATGCATATCGATTGCCAGTCCTGAATTCTGGGTAGATATTCGTGTCCTCCCTTTTCATTTACCATCATTTGGATACTATCAAAACAGCTCTGAGAAGGATAAATGAATAAAACGGGTAGCTCACTCATGTAAAAAGGAAGAGTTGGGAAAGATCTCTCTCTCTCTCTCTCTCCCCCTCACCCCCCCCCCCCCCCCCCCACCAATGATCCTGCTCTGCTAGTATATAACGTAACAAACCTTCCCTCCCCCCCCCCCCTCCCTCCCCAATCAGAGTCCCTTTAAGCATGCGAGGATAAAAAATAGATTTCATAAGACCCAATGTGCTAGCTGATATCAAAACAATTTATGTTATCGTCTATTAAGCCCTTCAGTAAAAAAGTATAGGGACCTAATTAGGTCCCGTTTTGAGGTGGTGGTGGGTGGAATCGATGGATTAGCCAAGCTCTTATCCGCCGAATCCGTAGAGGGTACGACCCTGGCGCTTCAGAGCGTACACCACGTCCATAGCAGTGACGGTCTTCCTCTTGGCGTGTTCCGTGTAGGTTACAGCATCACGGATGACGTTCTCGAGGAACACCTTCAGGACGCCACGGGTCTCTTCGTAGATGAGACCCGAAATACGCTTCACGCCGCCACGACGAGCTAAGCGACGAATAGCGGGCTTGGTGATGCCCTGGATGTTGTCACGTAGCACCTTACGATGACGCTTGGCGCCACCCTTTCCGAGTCCCTTGCCTCCCTTGCCGCGTCCAGTCATGGTGTTGAAGTTGTGTGAATCGAATTGACGAATGCCATTCATTCATTCATTCATTTAAATATAGGTCAAGATACCCTGATGGGTGAGCGTGGAAGTGGGGATAGGGGAAGAATTAGTGGGGGTGAGAGGAAGGGTTTTCAGTATGAGGTAAAGTGCCAGGGCTAAACCCAGCTGCATGGCATTGAAATCGTTATGACCAGACTAGGCAGTGAAGGCAAGGAATCGGATCTCTGTGACAACATTTCGTCTTTTCTGAGCACCCACGGAGACAGCAGCCCTCAGCTGGGTGTGCCCTGGGGGCTCACTCCAGATGTGGTCTTAGATCTGCTAATCAGCATCGCGCCCCACCCAAGGCACCAGAAAACGGGAGCTAGTTGGTCCCATACGCCGCACGATTTCCCGACTATATCCCATCAAGCGGACGTACTAGTAGCATTGCAACTCCTGCCTGCCCTTACTTTACGCTTGTGGTCGAGTAGACACGGCTTTCTCACAACGCTTTCAAAACAAACTGCAGTTGCCTACTCGTCTGTTTCACGTCCCTGTGAAATGACTTTTGCACAAATCCAAAAAATAGAGCAAAATCAGCGATAATAGTGATTGAGGTGAGCCGCCTGTTGGCTGCAGCCAGAGGAAGGAGGGGAGGGGCAACGGGGTGACGTAGGCGAGTCGAGCAGCCAATGGCGCTCGAGCAAGCGCCTCGAGACGGCGTATATAAGCAAAAATTTTTCGGCGCCGGCCATCACAAACCACAGTTGTTCACCATGGCTCGCACCAAGCAGACTGCTCGCAAGTCCACGGGAGGCAAGGCTCCTCGTAAGCAGCTGGCCACCAAGGCAGCACGCAAGTCTGCTCCTGCCACAGGGGGTGTGAAGAAGCCTCACCGTTACAGGCCCGGAACGGTCGCCCTGCGTGAGATCCGTCGTTACCAGAAGAGCACCGAGTTGCTCATCAGGAAACTTCCCTTCCAGCGTCTGGTGCGCGAGATTGCCCAGGACTTCAAGACCGATCTTCGCTTCCAGTCGTCTGCCGTCATGGCTTTACAGGAGGCATCCGAGGCTTACCTGGTCGGTCTCTTCGAGGACACTAACCTCTGTGCCATCCACGCCAAGCGTGTCACCATCATGCCAAAGGACATTCAGCTTGCTCGCCGTATCCGTGGAGAGCGTGCATAAGCTAAATCGACCACCCTAGTATACACCAAACTCGGCCCTTCTCAGGGCCAAAATATCCTTCTAAGGAGATTTCAGACATTCCTAGCATAATTTAGGTGTCATACATACATGTGATATCAATAAATCAAGTCATTTGTAGTACAACCTGTTCTCTTACAAACAAAACGCCGTCGCTTTTCACTCTTATGCACTGTCAAGGATCACCCCCCCCCCCCCCCCCCCCCAAAAATAAAAATTGTCATACTGTACTAGAAATAAAAGCAGCTTGTATAAGTGACATATACTGTCCAGTCCTGTTTTATTCTGTTTTCGGTCCTCTGGCTTAATCTGTTAAGTTAGATGACATTTTAAATTAACCGTTTTCTTGACATTTTCAAACCTAAGAGGGTGGCCTGCATAGTAATCCTAATGTGGAACATAACAATGAATCTCTAATCTCTAGAAAAAAGATACCGAGTGCTTATATGTGTTGAGAGAGAGAGAGAGAGAGAGAGAGAGAGAGAGAGAGAGAGAGAGAGAGAGAGAGAGAGAGAGAGAGAGAGAGAGAGAGAGAGAGAGAGAGAGACACACAGACAGACAGACAAGACACAGACAAGACAGACAGACAGACAGACAGACAGACAGACAGACAGACAGACAGACAGACAGACAGACAGACAGACAGGCAGGCAGGCAGGCAGGCAGACAGACAGACAGACAGACAGACAGACAGACAGACAGACAGACAGACAGACAGACACTGAGAGAGAGAAACACACACAGACAGTTTCATAAATATTCTCATTTTATAGCTATTTGCTTTCAGTGACAGAGGTTTTTGTTATAATAGTATTGGTGTCTAACACTCACAATCTCTTTAGAAATTAAAGTGTGGCTCCAATGGAGCCGAGTTTTGTTGGTTTGAGGCCAAGCCACCACCACAGGGCAGTAAGTAAGCCGTTTACTTGGAGGAGGTGTACTTGGTGACGGCCTTAGTGCCCTCAGAGACGGCGTGCTTGGCCAGTTCTCCGGGCAACAGGAGCCTTACAGCCGTCTGGATCTCCCGACTGGTAATGGTGGAACGCTTGTTGTAGTGGGCCAGGCGAGAAGCCTCGGCGGCGATGCGCTCGAAGATGTCGTTCACGAACGAGTTCATGATCGACATGGCTTTGGAAGAGATACCAGTGTCGGGGTGGACCTGCTTCAGCACTTTGTAGATGTAGATGCTGTAGCTCTCCTTCCTCCTGCGCTTCTTTTTCTTATCGCCCTTGGCAATGGCCTTCTGGGCCTTTCCGGCCTTCTTGGCAGCCTTTCCAGATGCCTTGGGTGGCATGATGATGCTCGTGCCGGCTGGCGTTGCGATACAATAATGAACTTTTGCGCGAGGCGAGCTTTCCTTTTATATCCCGCTCGCGACTCAGCTCAGAGCGGGTCGCGTGGCGGAGCGCGCTGATTGGTCAGTGGCGGGCTCCCTTGATCCTGAGCGGGGTATATAACACGAAGCTCGATCTGCGGGGCGGCATAAAACACCACAAACCCACAACAGCAGCAGCAATGTCAGGACGCGGCAAGGGAGGCAAAGTGAAGGGCAAGTCAAAGTCTCGCTCCAGCAGGGCCGGACTTCAGTTCCCCGTGGGCAGAATTCACCGTCTGCTGCGTAAGGGCAACTACGCCGAACGCGTCGGTGCTGGCGCTCCTGTCTACCTGGCAGCCGTCATGGAATACCTCGCTGCCGAAGTTCTGGAGCTCGCCGGTAACGCCGCACGTGACAACAAGAAGACCCGTATCATCCCACGTCACTTGCAGTTGGCCATCCGCAACGACGAAGAACTCAACAAACTTCTGTCTGGCGTAACCATTGCACAGGGAGGTGTTCTTCCAAACATTCAGGCAGTTCTTTTGCCAAAGAAGACAGAGAAGAAGTAAGCACTTCTGCCACCCACCACGACAAATACCATAACCAGGCTCCATCCGGAGCCACACACACTTTAATAGAGAGATTCAAGTAGACAATCAACTTTCAAACATTAATAATAACATTTATATTGATTTCATTTGGAATGTGTACATAACAAACAAACAAAACAAAATTATAGGGGATATTCAGCATCACTTGGAATATTAACCAATCATATAAATCCAATATATATTTTATATTTTACTTTAAGCGAGGAATTCATATTCTATCAATTTTTAATCATACAAATGAACAAAAGCAATTCTTCACTAGACGTAATGAATGAATAAATGATCAAGGTTTTAATGTGTTTCATGAATATATATATATATATATATATATATATATTATAATATATATATTATATATATATATATATATTATATATATAATATATTATAATACTTGTGAACCAGAATATGTTTGAGCAGCAGCGATCGTGCCTGCCATTGGCCGAAGTGCAACAATTCAAATAATTTAAAGGGCCTGCTCGGGTATATAAGAGAGGCTGGGAGACTGGGGCCGGTGGTGGGTGATGGGTGATGAGTGATGGTGTGGTGTGGTATGGTGTTGTTAAGAGTTGATTTACGGCCAGCCAGCCAGCTGCAGCCAAGGCAGGGCAGGGCAGGGCAAGGCAAGGCAAGGCAAGGCAAGGCAAGGCAAGGCAAGGCAATAACAGGACAGGACAGGACAGGCAAGGCAAGGCAAGCAGGCGGGCGGGCGGGCGGGCGGGCGGGCGGGCGGGCGGGCGGGCGGGCAGGCGGGCAGGCGGGCAGGCGGGCAGGCGGGCAGGCGGGCAGGCGGGCAGGCGGGCAGGCGGGCAGGCAGGCAGGCAGGCAGGCAGGCAGGCAGGCAGGCAGGCAGGCAGGCAGGCAGGCAGGCAGGCAGGCAGGCAGGCAGGCAGGCAGGCAGCCAGCCAGCCAGCCAGCCAGCCAGCCAGCCAGCCAGCCCCAGCCAGCCAGCCAGCCAGCCACCAGCCAGCCAGCCAGCCAGCCAGCCAGCCAGCCAGCCAGCCAGCCAGCCAGCCAGCCAGCCAGCCAGCCAGCCAGCCAGCCAGCCACTCCCACTTTGTATTTATATGCATTCAATTTATATTCAAACATTATATATGTTAAGGGCCTAGTTTTAGTGTTTATTTTAAAAATGACAAACATCGAGTCGTTTTACCAGTCCTTTAGCGTTAACGGTGATGCATTTTAAAACTGAACAGAAATCACCTTTTCTGGATATATCAAATATCGAATCCGCTTAATGTGCCTACAATTCAATCATTCAAAAAAAAAATACATAATTTACATCATGCCTTTTCATAGAACAGACAATAAGATTTGAGACAATAAGAACTTTACTTTTATAACTAAAGTTGCACAATTATACCAACTCTATGGTGGCTGGGTGGTAAGGTGTGTGGCTGGTGTTTTGGAAGTCGCGAGTTCAAACGACCCAATGGGAGTACTTTTTTTTTTTGCCATACAATCTTCCTAATACTATTATGTAGGTGTGTGTGTGTGTGTGTTTTTATTCATTCTTTGGTTTTATAGATGACATACATATTGACTCCTTTTACCGGTCCTTAATTAGGCTCTGGGGAAGCAATGGTGGTGGTGCATTTAAAACTAAACCAAAAATCACCAGTTCTGGACGCGTCAAATATCATATCCGCTTAATGTGTCTACAACCTAATTACTTAAAACTACACTATTTAATTCATTCATATCATGTGCATATTGGTCATTATGCTCATACAACCGACATCAAAATTTATTTTCATTATTAGAATCATACATTTCATCAAGTAATACAGATACAAAGAGATTTTCTTTCTGAGAAGACCGTTAGTATTGGCTGGCTGGCAGGCAGGCAGGCATTTGAGGGTTATTATTTCGCCTGTTGATTGGGGGGAGGGTTGATGTGTTAGGGGGTTTTCGGTTAGGTGTGGTGATTGGTGGTGATTGGTGGTGGTGGTGGTGATTGGTGGTGATTGGTGGTGAGTAGTGGTGGTGGTGGTGGTGGTAGTAGGTGGGAGGGGGGGGGGGGGGGGGGGGGGGGGGGGGGGGGGGGGGGGGGGGGGGGGGGGGGGGGGGGGGGGGGGGGGGGGGGGGGGGGGGGGGGGGGGGGGGGGGGGGGGGGGGGGGGGGGGGGGGGGGGGGGGGGGGGAAGGGGACTGATGGTCTGTGGATTCCTTCTCCGTACCCCTTACATATAAGCAAAAACATGCCTTCCTGTGGGTATAGAAACATTAACACAAATTATATCAGTAACTGATATTGTAGCCTTTTAAACAGAAAAGATTTGTACATACAAATACTTTTAAATTATCATTTATTTGTGGAAATGGCATTTACGTCATTAAATTGATACCTCAGCATCAAGCTTGTGTCCTGCAGCTGTGGTCCAGTGGTAAAGTGTATATAAGTGATGCGTATTCTTGGAGTTGCGAGTTCAAACCCGGATTAAGCTATATATAATATATATATATATATATATATATATATATATATATATATATATATATATATATATATATATATATATATATATATATATATATATATATATATATATATATATATATATATATATATATATATATATATATATATATTATATATATATATATATATATATATATATATATATATATATATACACAACATGTTTTGTTTTGGTTGTTTGTTTTTGTATAAAGCCTCACACACTATATTAAGCGAGTTTGTTTTAAACATGACATACATATTAATTCATTTTACCAGGCCTTATTCCACACAACTCCGTGAATTTCCCGTGGAGCCAGCCATTCAAACAAAAAAACAAACGAAACAAAACAAACAAAACAAAAAACATTATTGCCAACAGCATTTGGTGTTCCCAGGCGGTCACCCATCCAAGTACTAACCAAACCCAACGTTGCTTAACTTCGCTGATCGGACGAGAAGCGGTGTTCTCAACGTGGTATGGCCGTTGGCATGAGACTGCCTACACATTGTGGCTAATAACCAACTCTTTTTAGTCATCACGGCAGGATACGGACCTTCTTGTGGTGTCTTAATGGTAATTGTATCCTAACATATTTTTGTCTCCTTGGCATGGATATTTAACATCGTTTATTCAGTCTTGGGTTTATGTTCTTTCGCCATTTACAGACATTTTACATCTACCTACTTCCTCAGCCTGCCCTGCCAATTTCTAATGAATTTGTGGATTTTCTTTTGTAATACATACATGTGTGTGCTCATCTGCTCTTCAGTTTTTATGATATTTGTCTCATCTGTCCTGCTTTATGATACTTTTACAAAGAACATGAACAAATGCTTCTATTTTAGAGAAGATATGGGATCCAGGTTTCGGAGCCGTAAAACCAACCGTTGTGATTGGTGGACGAGTTGCCAGGTTGCAGCTTCTGTACCGTGCCGGCACATAAATAGGTTCGGCTCAAGCGGCGGCAGCATCATTCCCCCGTGACTGTCTGAGCGTCTCTCATCACCTTGGTTATCTCATCATCATCATGGTAGAAGCAAAGCCTACCAAGAAGGCTGCTGCTGTGGTGGCCACCACCAGGAAACCTCGCGTCCAGGTTGCTCACCCGAAAACTAGTCAAATGGTTCTAGCCGCGGTCGCAGCACTCAAAGACCGTAAGGGCTCGTCTCTACAAGCAATCAAGAAGTACGTTGTTGCCAACAACAAAGTCGAGGCTGCCAAGATCGCCATTTACATCCGAAGATTTCTCAAGAAAGCAGTGGCTGACGGCATTCTTGTTCAGACCAAGGGAAGTGGAGCTAGTGGATCATTCAAGCTGGCCGTAGCAGAGAAGAGGGCCGTTCTAACTCCCAAGAAAGCCACCACAACCAAGAAACCATCTACAGCAGCAAAGAAGGCCGTGGTAACTCCCAAGAAAGCCGCCACAAGCAACAAACCACCTACAGCCTTGAAAAAGAAGCAGCAGCAGCAGCTTGTTGTTGGGAACAAAAAGCCCAAAATAAAGAGAGCTTCAAAATCTCCCAAACCACCCAAGGCAAAGAAAGCTGTCAAGAAAACAACAAAGGCAAAATAAACGACGACATGCAAGCAGCATGAATACACATGACAATAAACATCCAGGCCTCCCCCCTCAGTGGAGGGGCCTCATATGATTCCAAAAAGAGTTTAGTTTTGTAGACAAATAAATCATTACTTTTGGGGTAGATTTACTCTGTATATTATATATATATATATATATATATATATATATATATATATATATATATATATATATATATATATATATATATATATATATATATATATATATATATATTTATATATACACATGGGTGAGGTGATATGGTACCAAAGTTTTGGGTAAGGTGATTGACATTTACACAAGATAAAACACGAACCAATGGGAATAAAAACATAAGAATGGAAGTAACTGCAGAAGGCCTATTGGCCCATAACACAAGCACTTCCTCTTGATGCTTCTATATTGGTTCGGAGTCTTGAAGCTATATATATATATATATATATATATATATATATATATATATATATATATATATATATATATATATATATATATATATATATATATATATGCACACAAAACTAAATAGTCTTGTTAGACAAATTGCCCCTATTAGAGGCAAGTTGACTAACAAGCCGAATGACTGCAATTGTTTTGAATTTGAGTTAAATCTAACATAGAAATGTAATCAAACCTAACCTAACCTATGCTAACCCAAGCTAAGCTAACCTAACCTAACCTAAGCTAACCCAAGCTAAGCTAAGCTAACCTAACCTAAGCTAAGCTAACCTAACCTAACCTAACCTAACCTAACCTAACCTAACCTAACCTAACCTAACCCAGCAATTCATGATCTTAATATAATACTGTTAATTGGATAAACCAATTTGGAAAGAAATGTTCGAAAATAACAAAATTAACTGTGCTTGTTAGGAAAATTGGGCCTTGCATACTTGTCCCAATAGTGTGGTTCTCGCTTTTAGGTACGACATAAACGTATACCTAAGTTGAGAGAGAAAAAGATTCGCACTCAAACATGCATATCGATTGCCAGTCCTGAATTCTGGGTAGATATTCGTGTCCTCCCTTTTCATTTACCATCATTTGGATACTATCAAAACAGCTCTGAGAAGGATAAAATGAATAAAACGGGTAGCTCACTCATGTAAAAAGGAAGAGTTGGGAAAGATCTCTCTCTCTCTCTCTCTCCCCCTCACCCCCCCCCCCCCCCCCCCCACCAATGATCCTGCTCTGCTAGTATATAACGTAACAAACCTTCCCTCCCCCCCCCCCCTCCCTCCCCAATCAGAGTCCCTTTAAGCATGCGAGGATAAAAAATAGATTTCATAAGACCCAATGTGCTAGCTGATATCAAAACAATTTATGTTATCGTCTATTAAGCCCTTCAGTAAAAAAGTATAGGGACCTAATTAGGTCCCGTTTTGAGGTGGTGGTGGGTGGAATCGATGGATTAGCCAAGCTCTTATCCGCCGAATCCGTAGAGGGTACGACCCTGGCGCTTCAGAGCGTACACCACGTCCATAGCAGTGACGGTCTTCCTCTTGGCGTGTTCCGTGTAGGTTACAGCATCACGGATGACGTTCTCGAGGAACACCTTCAGGACGCCACGGGTCTCTTCGTAGATGAGACCCGAAATACGCTTCACGCCGCCACGACGAGCTAAGCGACGAATAGCGGGCTTGGTGATGCCCTGGATGTTGTCACGTAGCACCTTACGATGACGCTTGGCGCCACCCTTTCCGAGTCCCTTGCCTCCCTTGCCGCGTCCAGTCATGGTGTTGAAGTTGTGTGAATCGAATTGACGAATGCCATTCATTCATTCATTCATTTAAATATAGGTCAAGATACCCTGATGGGTGAGCGTGGAAGTGGGGATAGGGGAAGAATTAGTGGGGGTGAGAGGAAGGGTTTTCAGTATGAGGTAAAGTGCCAGGGCTAAACCCAGCTGCATGGCATTGAAATCGTTATGACCAGACTAGGCAGTGAAGGCAAGGAATCGGATCTCTGTGACAACATTTCGTCTTTTCTGAGCACCCACGGAGACAGCAGCCCTCAGCTGGGTGTGCCCTGGGGGCTCACTCCAGATGTGGTCTTAGATCTGCTAATCAGCATCGCGCCCCACCCAAGGCACCAGAAAACGGGAGCTAGTTGGTCCCATACGCCGCACGATTTCCCGACTATATCCCATCAAGCGGACGTACTAGTAGCATTGCAACTCCTGCCTGCCCTTACTTTACGCTTGTGGTCGAGTAGACACGGCTTTCTCACAACGCTTTCAAAACAAACTGCAGTTGCCTACTCGTCTGTTTCACGTCCCTGTGAAATGACTTTTGCACAAATCCAAAAAATAGAGCAAAATCAGCGATAATAGTGATTGAGGTGAGCCGCCTGTTGGCTGCAGCCAGAGGAAGGAGGGGAGGGGCAACGGGGTGACGTAGGCGAGTCGAGCAGCCAATGGCGCTCGAGCAAGCGCCTCGAGACGGCGTATATAAGCAAAAATTTTTCGGCGCCGGCCATCACAAACCACAGTTGTTCACCATGGCTCGCACCAAGCAGACTGCTCGCAAGTCCACGGGAGGCAAGGCTCCTCGTAAGCAGCTGGCCACCAAGGCAGCACGCAAGTCTGCTCCTGCCACAGGGGGTGTGAAGAAGCCTCACCGTTACAGGCCCGGAACGGTCGCCCTGCGTGAGATCCGTCGTTACCAGAAGAGCACCGAGTTGCTCATCAGGAAACTTCCCTTCCAGCGTCTGGTGCGCGAGATTGCCCAGGACTTCAAGACCGATCTTCGCTTCCAGTCGTCTGCCGTCATGGCTTTACAGGAGGCATCCGAGGCTTACCTGGTCGGTCTCTTCGAGGACACTAACCTCTGTGCCATCCACGCCAAGCGTGTCACCATCATGCCAAAGGACATTCAGCTTGCTCGCCGTATCCGTGGAGAGCGTGCATAAGCTAAATCGACCACCCTAGTATACACCAAACTCGGCCCTTCTCAGGGCCAAAATATCCTTCTAAGGAGATTTCAGACATTCCTAGCATAATTTAGGTGTCATACATACATGTGATATCAATAAATCAAGTCATTTGTAGTACAACCTGTTCTCTTACAAACAAAACGCCGTCGCTTTTCACTCTTATGCACTGTCAAGGATCACCCCCCCCCCCCCCCCCCCCAAAAATAAAAATTGTCATACTGTACTAGAAATAAAAGCAGCTTGTATAAGTGACATATACTGTCCAGTCCTGTTTTATTCTGTTTTCGGTCCTCTGGCTTAATCTGTTAAGTTAGATGACATTTTAAATTAACCGTTTTCTTGACATTTTCAAACCTAAGAGGGTGGCCTGCATAGTAATCCTAATGTGGAACATAACAATGAATCTCTAATCTCTAGAAAAAAGATACCGAGTGCTTATATGTGTTGAGAGAGAGAGAGAGAGAGAGAGAGAGAGAGAGAGAGAGAGAGAGAGAGAGAGAGAGAGAGAGGAGAGAGAGAGAGAGAGAGAGGAGAGAGGACACACAGACAGACAGACAAGACAGACAAGACAGACAGACAGACAGACAGACAGACAGACAGACAGACAGACAGACAGACAGACAGACAGACAGACAGACAGGCAGGCAGGCAGGCAGGCAGACAGACAGACAGACAGACAGACAGACAGACAGACAGACAGACAGACAGACAGACACTGAGAGAGAGAAACACACACAGACAGTTTCATAAATATTCTCATTTTATAGCTATTTGCTTTCAGTGACAGAGGTTTTTGTTATAATAGTATTGGTGTCTAACACTCACAATCTCTTTAGAAATTAAAGTGTGGCTCCAATGGAGCCGAGTTTGTTGGTTTGAGGCCAAGCCACCACCACAGGGCAGTAAGTAAGCCGTTTACTTGGAGGAGGTGTACTTGGTGACGGCCTTAGTGCCCTCAGAGACGGCGTGCTTGGCCAGTTCTCCGGGCAACAGGAGCCTTACAGCCGTCTGGATCTCCCGACTGGTAATGGTGGAACGCTTGTTGTAGTGGGCCAGGCGAGAAGCCTCGGCGGCGATGCGCTCGAAGATGTCGTTCACGAACGAGTTCATGATCGACATGGCTTTGGAAGAGATACCAGTGTCGGGGTGGACCTGCTTCAGCACTTTGTAGATGTAGATGCTGTAGCTCTCCTTCCTCCTGCGCTTCTTTTTCTTATCGCCCTTGGCAATGGCCTTCTGGGCCTTTCCGGCCTTCTTGGCAGCCTTTCCAGATGCCTTGGGTGGCATGATGATGCTCGTGCCGGCTGGCGTTGCGATACATAATGAACTTTGCGCGAGGCGAGCTTTCCTTTTATATCCCGCTCGCGACTCAGCTCAGAGCGGGTCGCGTGGCGGAGCGCGCTGATTGGTCAGTGGCGGGCTCCCTTGATCCTGAGCGGGGTATATAACACGAAGCTCGATCCTGCGGGGCGGCATAAACACCACAAACCCACAACAGCAGCAGCAATGTCAGGACGCGGCAAGGGAGGCAAAGGTGAAGGGCAAGTCAAAGTCTCGCTCCAGCAGGGCCGGACTTCAGTTCCCCGTGGGCAGAATTCACCGTCTGCTGCGTAAGGGCAACTACGCCGAACGCGTCGGTGCTGGCGCTCCTGTCTACCTGGCAGCCGTCATGGAATACCTCGCTGCCGAAGTTCTGGAGCTCGCCGGTAACGCCGCACGTGACAACAAGAAGACCCGTATCATCCCACGTCACTTGCAGTTGGCCATCCGCAACGACGAAGAACTCAACAAACTTCTGTCTGGCGTAACCATTGCACAGGGAGGTGTTCTTCCAAACATTCAGGCAGTTCTTTTGCCAAAGAAGACAGAGAAGAAGTAAGCACTTCTGCCACCCACCACGACAAATACCATAACCAGGCTCCATCCGGAGCCACACACCACTTTAATAGAGAGATTCAAGTAGACAATCAACTTTCAAACATTAATAATAACATTTATATTGATTTCATTTGGAATGTGTACATAACAAACAAACAAAACAAATTATAGGGGATATTCAGCATCACTTGGAATATTAACCAATCATATAAATCCAATATATATTTTATATTTTACTTTAAGCGAGGAATTCATATTCTATCAATTTTTAATCATACAAATGAACAAAAGCAATTCTTCACTAGACGTAATGAATGAATAAATGATCAAGGTTTTTAATGTGTTTCATGAATATATATATATATATATATATATATATATATATATATATATATTATATATATATATATATATATATATATATAATATAATATATTATAATACTTGTGAACCAGAATATGTTTTGAGCAGCAGCGATCGTGCCTGCCATTGGCCGAAGTGCAACAATTCAAATAATTTAAAGGGCCTGCTCGGGTATATAAGAGAGGCTGGGAGACTGGGGCCGGTGGTGGGTGATGGGTGATGAGTGATGGTGTGGTGTGGTATGGTGTTGTTAAGAGTTGATTTACGGCCAGCCAGCCAGCTGCAGCCAAGGCAGGGCAGGGCAGGGCAAGGCAAGGCAAGGCAAGGCAAGGCAAGGCAAGGCAAGGCAATAAACAGGACAGGACAGGACAGGCAAGGGCAAAGGCAAGCAGGCGGGCGGGCGGGCGGGCGGGCGGGCGGGCGGGCGGGCGGGCGGCAGGCGGCAGGCGGGCAGGCGGGCAGGCGGGCAGGCGGGCAGGCGGGCAGGCGGGCAGGCGGGCAGGCCAGGCAGGCAGGCAGGCGGCAGGCAGGCAGGCAGGCAGGCAGCCCAGGCGGCAGGCAGGCAGGCAGCAGGCAGGCAGGCAGGCAGGCAGGCAGCACCAGCCAGCCAGCCAGCCAGCCAGCGCAGCCAGCCAGCACAGCCAGCCAGCCAGCCAGCCAGCCAGCCAGCCAGCCAGCCAGCCAGCCAGCCAGCCAGCCAGCCAGCCAGCCAGCCAGCCAGCCAGCCAGCCAGCCAGCCACTCCCACTTTGTATTTATATGCATTCAATTTATATTCAAACATTATATATGTTAAGGGCCTAGTTTTAGTGTTTATTTTAAAAATGACAAACATCGAGTCGTTTTAACCAGTCCTTTAGCGTTAACGGTGATGCATTTTAAAACTGAACAGAAATCACCTTTTCTGGATATATCAAATATCGAATCCGCTTAATGTGCCTACAATTCAATCATTCAAAAAAAAAAATACATAATTTACATCATGCCTTTTCATAGAACAGACAATAAGATTTGAGACAATAAGAACTTTACTTTTATAACTAAAGTTGCACAATTATACCAACTCTATGGTGGCTGGGTGGTAAGGTGTGTGGCTGGTGTTTTGGAAGTCGCGAGTTCAAACGACCCAATGGGAGTACTTTTTTTTTTGCCATACAATCTTCCTAATACTATTATGTAGGTGTGTGTGTGTGTGTGTTTTTATTCATTCTTTGGTTTTATAGATGACATAC
Source organism: Procambarus clarkii (assembly GCF_040958095.1). NCBI lineage: Eukaryota > Metazoa > Arthropoda > Malacostraca > Decapoda > Cambaridae > Procambarus > Procambarus clarkii. The sequence continues at coordinate 75,368 of NW_027189673.1, forward strand.
ATATTGACTCCTTTTACCGGTCCTTAATTAGGCTCTGGGGAAGCAATGGTGGTGGTGCATTTAAAACTAAACCAAAAATCACCAGTTCTGGACGCGTCAATATCATATCCGCTTAATGTGTCTACAACCTAATTACTTAAAAACTACACTATTTAATTCATTCATATCATGTGCATATTGGTCATTATGCTCATACAAACCGACATCAAAAATTTATTTTCATTATTAGAATCATACATTTCATCAAGTAATACAGATACAAAGAGATTTTCTTTCTGAGAAGACCGTTAGTATTGGCTGGCTGGCAGGCAGGCAGGCATTTGAGGGTTATTATTTCGCCTGTTGATTGGGGGGAGGGTTGATGTGTTAGGGGGTTTTCGGTTAGGTGTGGTGATTGGTGGTGATTGGTGGTGGTGGTGGTGATTGGTGGTGATTGGTGGTGAGTAGTGGTGGTGGTGGTGGTGGTAGTAGGTGGGAGGGGAGGGGGGGGGGGGGGGGGGGGGGGGGGGGGGGGGGGGGGGGGGGGGGGGGGGGGGGGGGGGGGGGGGGGGGGGGGGGGGAAGGGGACTGATGGTCTGTGGATTCCTTCTCCGTACCCTTACATATAAGCAAAAAACATGCCTTCCTGTGGGTATAGAAACATTAACACAAATTATATCAGTAACTGATATTGTAGCCTTTTAAACAGAAAAGATTTGTACATACAATACTTTTAAATTATCATTTATTTGTGGAAATGGCATTTACGTCATTAAATTGATACCTCAGCATCAAGCTTGTGTCCTGCAGCTGTGGTCCAGTGGTAAAGTGTATATAAGTGATGCGTATTCTTGGAGTTGCGAGTTCAAACCCCGGATTAAGCTATATAATATATATATATATATATATATATATATATATATATATATATATATATATATATATATATATATATATATATATATATATATATATATATATATATATATATATATATATATATATATATATTATATATATATATATATATATATATATATATATATATATATATATATATATATATATATATATATATATATTATATATATATATATATATATATATACACAACATGTTTTGTTTTGGTTGTTTGTTTTTGTATAAAGCCTCACACACTATATTAAGCGAGTTTGTTTTAAACATGACATACATATTAATTCATTTACCAGGCCTTATTCCACACAACTCCGTGAATTTCCCGTGGAGCCAGCCATTCAACAAAACAAACGAAACAAAACAAAACAAAACAAAAACATTATTGCCAACAAGCATTTGGTGTTCCCAGGCGGTCACCCATCCAAGTACTAACCAAACCCAACGTTGCTTAACTTCGCTGATCGGACGAGAAGCGGTGTTCTCAACGTGGTAATGGCCGTTGGCATGAGACTGCCTACACATTGTGGCTAATAACCAACTCTTTTAGTCATCACGGCAGGATACGGACCTTCTTGTGGTGTCTTAATGGTAATTGTATCCTAACATATTTTTGTCTCCTTGGCATGGATATTTAACATCGTTTATTCAGTCTTGGGTTTATGTTCTTTCGCCATTTACAGACATTTTACATCTACCTACTTCCTCAGCCTGCCCTGCCAATTTCTAATGAATTTGTGGATTTTCTTTTGTAATACATACATGTGTGTGCTCATCTGCTCTTCAGTTTTTATGATATTTGTCTCATCTGTCCTGCTTTATGATACTTTTACAAAGAACATGAACAAATGCTTCTATTTTAGAGAAGATATGGGATCCAGGTTTCGGAGCCGTAAAACCAACCGTTGTGATTGGTGGACGAGTTGCCAGGTTGCAGCTTCTGTACCGTGCCGGCACATAAATAGGTTCGGCTCAAGCGGCGGCAGCATCATTCCCCGTGACTGTCTGAGCGTCTCTCATCACCTTGGTTATCTCATCATCATCATGGTAGAAGCAAAGCCTACCAAGAAGGCTGCTGCTGTGGTGGCCACCACCAGGAAACCTCGCGTCCAGGTTGCTCACCCGAAAACTAGTCAAATGGTTCTAGCCGCGGTCGCAGCACTCAAAGACCGTAAGGGGCTCGTCTCTACAAGCAATCAAGAAGTACGTTGTTGCCAACAACAAAGTCGAGGCTGCCAAGATCGCCATTTACATCCGAAGATTTCTCAAGAAAGCAGTGGCTGACGGCATTCTTGTTCAGACCAAGGGAAGTGGAGCTAGTGGATCATTCAAGCTGGCCGTAGCAGAGAAGAGGGGCCGTTCTAACTCCCAAGAAAGCCACCACAACCAAGAAACCATCTACAGCAGCAAAGAAGGCCGTGGTAACTCCCAAGAAAAGCCGCCACAAGCAACAAACCACCTACAGCCTTGAAAAAGAAGCAGCAGCAGCAGCTTGTTGTTGGGAACAAAAAGCCCAAAATAAAGAGAGCTTCAAAATCTCCCAAACCACCCAAGGCAAAGAAAGCTGTCAAGAAAAACAACAAAGGCAAAATAAACGACGACATGCAAGCAGCATGAATACACATGACAATAAACATCCAGGCCTCCCCCCTCAGTGGAGGGGCCTCATATGATTCCAAAAAGAGTTTAGTTTTGTAGACAAATAAATCATTACTTTTGGGGTAGATTTACTCTGTATATTATATATATATATATATATATATATATATATATATATATATATATATATATATATATATATATATATATATATATATATATATATATATATATATATATATATACACATGGGTGAGGTGATATGGTACCAAAGTTTTGGGTAGGTGATTGACATTTACACAAGATAAAACACGAACCAATGGGAATAAAAACATAAGAATGGAAGTAACTGCAGAAGGCCTATTGGCCCATAACACAAGCACTTCCTCTTGATGCTTCTATATTGGTTCGGAGTCTTGAAGCTATATATATATATATATATATATATATATATATATATATATATATATATATATATATATATATATATATATATATATATATATATATATATATATATAATGCACACAAAACTAAATAGTCTTGTTAGACAAATTGCCCCTATTAGAGGCAAGTTGACTAACAAGCCGAATGACTGCAATTGTTTTGAATTTGAGTTAAATCTAACATAGAAATGTAATCAAACCTAACCTAACCTATGCTAACCCAAGCTAAGCTAACCTAACCTAACCTAAGCTAACCCAAGCTAAGCTAAGCTAACCTAACCTAAGCTAAGCTAACCTAACCTAACCTAACCTAACCTAACCTAACCTAACCTAACCTAACCTAACCCAGCAATTCATGATCTTAATATAATACTGTTAATTGGATAAACCAATTTGGAAAGAAATGTTCGAAAATAACAAAAATTAACTGTGCTTGTTAGGAAAATTGGGCCTTGCATACTTGTCCCAATAGTGTGGTTCTCGCTTTTAGGTACGACATAAACGTATACCTAAGTTGAGAGAGAAAAAGATTCGCACTCAAACATGCATATCGATTGCCAGTCCTGAATTCTGGTAGATATTCGTGTCCTCCCTTTTCATTTACCATCATTTGGATACTATCAAAACAGCTCTGAGAAGGATAAAATGAATAAAACGGGTAGCTCACTCATGTAAAAAGGAAGAGTTGGGAAAGATCTCTCTCTCTCTCTCTCTCCCCCCTCACCCCCCCCCCCCCCCCCCCCACCAATGATCCTGCTCTGCTAGTATATAACGTAACAAACCTTCCCTCCCCCCCCCCCCTCCCTCCCCAATCAGAGTCCCTTTAAGCATGCGAGGATAAAAAATAGATTTCATAAGACCCAATGTGCTAGCTGATATCAAAACAATTTATGTTATCGTCTATTAAGCCCTTCAGTAAAAAAGTATAGGGACCTAATTAGGTCCCGTTTTGAGGTGGTGGTGGGTGGAATCGATGGATTAGCCAAGCTCTTATCCGCCGAATCCGTAGAGGGTACGACCCTGGCGCTTCAGAGCGTACACCACGTCCATAGCAGTGACGGTCTTCCTCTTGGCGTGTTCCGTGTAGGTTACAGCATCACGGATGACGTTCTCGAGGAACACCTTCAGGACGCCACGGGTCTCTTCGTAGATGAGACCCGAAATACGCTTCACGCCGCCACGACGAGCTAAGCGACGAATAGCGGGGCTTGGTGATGCCCTGGATGTTGTCACGTAGCACCTTACGATGACGCTTGGCGCCACCCTTTCCGAGTCCCTTGCCTCCCTTGCCGCGTCCAGTCATGGTGTTGAAGTTGTGTGAATCGAATTGACGAATGCCATTCATTCATTCATTCATTTAAATATAGGTCAAGATACCCTGATGGGTGAGCGTGGAAGTGGGGGATAGGGGAAGAATTAGTGGGGGTGAGAGGAAGGGTTTTCAGTATGAGGTAAAGTGCCAGGGCTAAACCCAGCTGCATGGCATTGAAATCGTTATGACCAGACTAGGCAGTGAAGGCAAGGAATCGGATCTCTGTGACAACATTTCGTCTTTTCTGAGCACCCACGGAGACAGCAGCCCTCAGCTGGGTGTGCCCTGGGGGCTCACTCCAGATGTGGTCTTAGATCTGCTAATCAGCATCGCGCCCCACCCAAGGCACCAGAAAACGGGAGCTAGTTGGTCCCATACGCCGCACGATTTCCCGACTATATCCCATCAAGCGGACGTACTAGTAGCATTGCAACTCCTGCCTGCCCTTACTTTACGCTTGTGGTCGAGTAGACACGGCTTTCTCACAACGCTTTCAAAACAAACTGCAGTTGCCTACTCGTCTGTTTCACGTCCCTGTGAAATGACTTTTGCACAAATCCAAAAAATAGAGCAAAATCAGCGATAATAGTGATTGAGGTGAGCCGCCTGTTGGCTGCAGCCAGAGGAAGGAGGGGAGGGGCAACGGGGTGACGTAGGCGAGTCGAGCAGCCAATGGCGCTCGAGCAAGCGCCTCGAGACGGCGTATATAAGCAAAAATTTTCGGCGCCGGCCATCACAAAACCACAGTTGTTCACCATGGCTCGCACCAAGCAGACTGCTCGCAAGTCCACGGGAGGCAAGGCTCCTCGTAAGCAGCTGGCCACCAAGGCAGCACGCAAGTCTGCTCCTGCCACAGGGGGTGTGAAGAAGCCTCACCGTTACAGGCCCGGAACGGTCGCCCTGCGTGAGATCCGTCGTTACCAGAAGAGCACCGAGTTGCTCATCAGGAAACTTCCCTTCCAGCGTCTGGTGCGCGAGATTGCCCAGGACTTCAAGACCGATCTTCGCTTCCAGTCGTCTGCCGTCATGGCTTTACAGGAGGCATCCGAGGCTTACCTGGTCGGTCTCTTCGAGGACACTAACCTCTGTGCCATCCACGCCAAGCGTGTCACCATCATGCCAAAGGACATTCAGCTTGCTCGCCGTATCCGTGGAGAGCGTGCATAAGCTAAATCGACCACCCTAGTATACACCAAACTCGGCCCTTCTCAGGGCCAAAATATCCTTCTAAGGAGATTTCAGACATTCCTAGCATAATTTAGGTGTCATACATACATGTGATATCAATAAATCAAGTCATTTGTAGTACAACCTGTTCTCTTACAAACAAAACGCCGTCGCTTTTCACTCTTATGCACTGTCAAGGATCACCCCCCCCCCCCCCCCCCCCCAAAAATAAAAATTGTCATACTGTACTAGAAATAAAAGCAGCTTGTATAAGTGACATATACTGTCCAGTCCTGTTTTATTCTGTTTTCGGTCCTCTGGCTTAATCTGTTAAGTTAGATGACATTTTAAATTAACCGTTTTCTTGACATTTTCAAACCTAAGAGGGTGGCCTGCATAGTAATCCTAATGTGGAACATAACAATGAATCTCTAATCTCTAGAAAAAAGATACCGAGTGCTTATATGTGTTGAGAGAGAGAGAGAGAGAGAGAGAGAGAGAGAGAGAGAGAGAGAGAGAGAGAGAGAGAGAGAGAGAGAGAGAGAGAGAGAGAGAGAGAGAGACACACAGACAGACAGACAAGACAGACAAGACAGACAGACAGACAGACAGACAGACAGACAGACAGACAGACAGACAGACAGACAGACAGACAGACAGACAGGCAGGCAGGCAGGCAGGCAGACAGACAGACAGACAGACAGACAGACAGACAGACAGACAGACAGACAGACAGACACTGAGAGAGAGAAACACACACAGACAGTTTCATAAATATTCTCATTTTATAGCTATTTGCTTTCAGTGACAGAGGTTTTTGTTATAATAGTATTGGTGTCTAACACTCACAATCTCTTTAGAAATTAAAGTGTGGCTCCAATGGAGCCGAGTTTGTTGGTTTGAGGCCAAGCCACCACCACAGGGGCAGTAAGTAAGCCGTTTACTTGGAGGAGGTGTACTTGGTGACGGCCTTAGTGCCCTCAGAGACGGCGTGCTTGGCCAGTTCTCCGGGCAACAGGAGCCTTACAGCCGTCTGGATCTCCCGACTGGTAATGGTGGAACGCTTGTTGTAGTGGGCCAGGCGAGAAGCCTCGGCGGCGATGCGCTCGAAGATGTCGTTCACGAACGAGTTCATGATCGACATGGCTTTGGAAGAGATACCAGTGTCGGGGTGGACCTGCTTCAGCACTTTGTAGATGTAGATGCTGTAGCTCTCCTTCCTCCTGCGCTTCTTTTTCTTATCGCCCTTGGCAATGGCCTTCTGGGCCTTTCCGGCCTTCTTGGCAGCCTTTCCAGATGCCTTGGGTGGCATGATGATGCTCGTGCCGGCTGGCGTTGCGATACAATAATGAACTTTTGCGCGAGGCGAGCTTTCCTTTTATATCCCGCTCGCGACTCAGCTCAGAGCGGGTCGCGTGGCGGAGCGCGCTGATTGGTCAGTGGCGGGCTCCCTTGATCCTGAGCGGGGTATATAACACGAAGCTCGATCTGCGGGGCGGCATAAAACACCACAAACCCACAACAGCAGCAGCAATGTCAGGACGCGGCAAGGGAGGCAAAGTGAAGGGCAAGTCAAAGTCTCGCTCCAGCAGGGCCGGACTTCAGTTCCCCGTGGGCAGAATTCACCGTCTGCTGCGTAAGGGCAACTACGCCGAACGCGTCGGTGCTGGCGCTCCTGTCTACCTGGCAGCCGTCATGGAATACCTCGCTGCCGAAGTTCTGGAGCTCGCCGGTAACGCCGCACGTGACAACAAGAAGACCCGTATCATCCCACGTCACTTGCAGTTGGCCATCCGCAACGACGAAGAACTCAACAAACTTCTGTCTGGCGTAACCATTGCACAGGGAGGTGTTCTTCCAAACATTCAGGCAGTTCTTTTGCCAAAGAAGACAGAGAAGAAGTAAGCACTTCTGCCACCCACCACGACAAATACCATAACCAGGCTCCATCCGGAGCCACACACACTTTAATAGAGAGATTCAAGTAGACAATCAACTTTCAAACATTAATAATAACATTTATATTGATTTCATTTGGAATGTGTACATAACAAACAAACAAAACAAAATTATAGGGGATATTCAGCATCACTTGGAATATTAACCAATCATATAAATCCAATATATATTTTATATTTTACTTTAAGCGAGGAATTCATATTCTATCAATTTTTAATCATACAAATGAACAAAAGCAATTCTTCACTAGACGTAATGAATGAATAAATGATCAAGGTTTTAATGTGTTTCATGAATATATATATATATATATATATATATATATATATATATATATATATATATATATATATATATATATATATATATAATATAATTATAATACTTGTGAACCAGAATATGTTTGAGCAGCAGCGATCGTGCCTGCCATTGGCCGAAGTGCAACAATTCAAATAATTTAAAGGGCCTGCTCGGGTATATAAGAGAGGCTGGGAGACTGGGGCCGGTGGTGGGTGATGGGTGATGAGTGATGGTGTGGTGTGGTATGGTGTTGTTAAGAGTTGATTTACGGCCAGCCAGCCAGCTGCAGCCAAGGCAGGGCAGGGCAGGGCAAGGCAAGGCAAGGCAAGGCAAGGCAAGGCAAGGCAAGGCAATAACAGGACAGGACAGGACAGGCAAGGCAAGGCAAGCAGGCGGGCGGGCGGGCGGGCGGGCGGGCGGGCGGGCGGGCGGGCGGGCAGGCGGGCAGGCGGGCAGGCGGGCAGGCGGGCAGGCGGGCAGGCGGGCAGGCGGGCAGGCGGGCAGGCAGGCAGGCAGGCAGGCAGGCAGGCAGGCAGGCAGGCAGGCAGGCAGGCAGGCAGGCAGGCAGGCAGGCAGGCAGGCAGGCAGGCAGGCAGGCAGCCAGCCAGCCAGCCAGCCAGCCAGCCAGCCAGCCAGCCAGCCAGCCAGCCAGCCAGCCAGCCAGCCAGCCAGCCAGCCAGCCAGCCAGCCAGCCAGCCAGCCAGCCAGCCAGCCAGCCAGCCAGCCAGCCAGCCAGCCAGCCAGCCAGCCAGCCAGCCACTCCCACTTTGTATTTATATGCATTCAATTTATATTCAAACATTATATATGTTAAGGGCCTAGTTTTAGTGTTTATTTTAAAAATGACAAACATCGAGTCGTTTTACCAGTCCTTTAGCGTTAACGGTGATGCATTTTAAAACTGAACAGAAATCACCTTTTCTGGATATATCAAATATCGAATCCGCTTAATGTGCCTACAATTCAATCATTCAAAAAAAAAAAATACATAATTTACATCATGCCTTTTCATAGAACAGACAATAAGATTTGAGACAATAAGAACTTTACTTTTATAACTAAAGTTGCACAATTATACCAACTCTATGGTGGCTGGGTGGTAAGGTGTGTGGCTGGTGTTTTGGAAGTCGCGAGTTCAAACGACCCAATGGGAGTACTTTTTTTTTTTGCCATACAATCTTCCTAATACTATTATGTAGGTGTGTGTGTGTGTGTGTTTTTATTCATTCTTTGGTTTTATAGATGACATACATATTGACTCCTTTTACCGGTCCTTAATTAGGCTCTGGGGAAGCAATGGTGGTGGTGCATTTAAAACTAAACCAAAAATCACCAGTTCTGGACGCGTCAAATATCATATCCGCTTAATGTGTCTACAACCTAATTACTTAAAACTACACTATTTAATTCATTCATATCATGTGCATATTGGTCATTATGCTCATACAACCGACATCAAAATTTATTTTCATTATTAGAATCATACATTTCATCAAGTAATACAGATACAAAGAGATTTTCTTTCTGAGAAGACCGTTAGTATTGGCTGGCTGGCAGGCAGGCAGGCATTTGAGGGTTATTATTTCGCCTGTTGATTGGGGGGAGGGTTGATGTGTTAGGGGGTTTTCGGTTAGGTGTGGTGATTGGTGGTGATTGGTGGTGGTGGTGGTGATTGGTGGTGATTGGTGGTGAGTAGTGGTGGTGGTGGTGGTGGTAGTAGGTGGGAGGGGGAGGGGGGGGGGGGGGGGGGGGGGGGGGGGGGGGGGGGGGGGGGGGGGGGGGGGGGGGGGGGGGGGGGGGGGGGGGGGGGGGGGGGGGGGGGGGGGGGGGGGGGGGGGGGGGGGGGGGGGGGGGGGGGGGGGGGGGGGGGGGGGGGGGGGGGGGGGGGGGGGGGGGGGGGGGGGGGGGGGGGGGGGGGGGGGGGGGGGGGGGGGGGGGGGGGGGGGGGGGGGGGGGGAAGGGGACTGATGGTCTGTGGATTCCTTCTCCGTACCCCTTACATATAAGCAAAAACATGCCTTCCTGTGGGTATAGAAACATTAACACAAATTATATCAGTAACTGATATGTAGCCTTTTAAACAGAAAAGATTTGTACATACAAATACTTTTAAATTATCATTTATTTGTGGAAATGGCATTTACGTCATTAAATTGATACCTCAGCATCAAGCTTGTGTCCTGCAGCTGTGGTCCAGTGGTAAAGTGTATATAAGTGATGCGTATTCTTGGAGTTGCGAGTTCAAACCCGGATTAAGCTATATATATATATATATATATATATATATATATATATATATATATATATATATATATATATATATATATATATATATATATATATATATATATATATATATATATATATATATATATATATATATATATATATATATATATATATATATATATATATATATATATAGTATATATATATATATATATATATATATATATATATATATATATATATATATATATATATATATATACACAACATGTTTTGTTTTGGTTGTTTGTTTTTGTATAAAGCCTCACACACTATATTAAGCGAGTTTGTTTTAAAACATGACATACATATTAATTCATTTTACCAGGCCTTATTCCACACAACTCCGTGAATTTCCCGTGGAGCCAGCCATTCAAACAAAAACAAACGAAACAAAACAAAACAAAACAAAAAACATTATTGCCAACAGCATTTGGTGTTCCCAGGCGGTCACCCATCCAAGTACTAACCAAACCCAACGTTGCTTAACTTCGCTGATCGACGAGAAGCGGTGTTCTCAACGTGGTATGGCCGTTGGCATGAGACTGCCTACACATTGTGGCTAATAACCAACTCTTTTTAGTCATCACGGCAGGATACGGACCTTCTTGTGGTGTCTTAATGGTAATTGTATCCTAACATATTTTTGTCTCCTTGGCATGGATATTTAACATCGTTTATTCAGTCTTGGGTTTATGTTCTTTCGCCATTTACAGACATTTTACATCTACCTACTTCCTCAGCCTGCCCTGCCAATTTCTAATGAATTTGTGGATTTTCTTTGTAATACATACATGTGTGTGCTCATCTGCTCTTCAGTTTTTATGATATTTGTCTCATCTGTCCTGCTTTATGATACTTTTACAAAGAACATGAACAAATGCTTCTATTTTAGAGAAGATATGGGATCCAGGTTTCGGAGCCGTAAAACCAACCGTTGTGATTGGTGGACGAGTTGCCAGGTTGCAGCTTCTGTACCGTGCCGGCACATAAATAGGTTCGGCTCAAGCGGCGGCAGCATCATTCCCCCGTGACTGTCTGAGCGTCTCTCATCACCTTGGTTATCTCATCATCATCATGGTAGAAGCAAAGCCTACCAAGAAGGCTGCTGCTGTGGTGGCCACCACCAGGAAACCTCGCGTCCAGGTTGCTCACCCGAAAACTAGTCAAATGGTTCTAGCCGCGGTCGCAGCACTCAAAGACCGTAAGGGCTCGTCTCTACAAGCAATCAAGAAGTACGTTGTTGCCGAACAACAAAGTCGAGGCTGCCAAGATCGCCATTTACATCCGAAGATTTCTCAAGAAAGCAGTGGCTGACGGCATTCTTGTTCAGGACCAAGGGAAGTGGAGCTAGTGGATCATTCAAGCTGGCCGTAGCAGAGAAGAGGGCCGTTCTAACTCCCAAGAAAGCCACCACAACCAAGAAACCATCTACAGCAGCAAAGAAGGCCGTGGTAACTCCCAAGAAAGCCGCCACAAGCAACAAACCACCTACAGCCTTGAAAAAGAAGCAGCAGCAGCAGCTTGTTGTTGGGAACAAAAAGCCCAAAATAAAGAGAGCTTCAAAATCTCCCAAACCACCCAAGGCAAAGAAAGCTGTCAAGAAAACAACAAAGGCAAAATAAACGACGACATGCAAGCAGCATGAATACACATGACAATAAACATCCAGGCCTCCCCCCTCAGTGGAGGGGCCTCATATGATTCCAAAAAAGAGTTTAGTTTTGTAGACAAATAAATCATTACTTTTGGGGTAGATTTACTCTGTATATTATATATATATATATATATATATATATATATATATATATATATATATATATATAGTATATATATATATATATAGTATATATATATATATATATATATATATATATATTTATATATACACATGGGTGAGGTGATATGGTACCAAAGTTTTGGGTAAGGTGATTGACATTTACACAAGATAAAACACGAACCAATGGGAATAAAAACATAAGAATGGAAGTAACTGCAGAAGGCCTATTGGCCCATAACACAAGCACTTCCTCTTGATGCTTCTATATTGGTTCGGAGTCTTGAAGCTATATATATATATATATATATATATATATATATATATATATATATATATATATATATATTATATATATATATATATATATATATATATATATATGCACACAAAAACTAAATAGTCTTGTTAGACAAATTGCCCCTATTAGAGGCAAGTTGACTAACAAGCCGAATGACTGCAATTGTTTTGAATTTGAGTTAAATCTAACATAGAAATGTAATCAAACCTAACCTAACCTATGCTAACCCAAGCTAAGCTAACCTAACCTAACCTAAGCTAACCCAAGCTAAGCTAAGCTAACCTAACCTAAGCTAAGCTAACCTAACCTAACCTAACCTAACCTAACCTAACCTAACCTAACCTAACCTAACCCAGCAATTCATGATCTTAATATAATACTGTTAATTGGATAAACCAATTTGGAAAGAAATGTTCGAAAATAACAAAATTAACTGTGCTTGTTAGGAAAATTGGGCCTTGCATACTTGTCCCAATAGTGTGGTTCTCGCTTTTAGGTACGACATAAACGTATACCTAAGTTGAGAGAGAAAAAGATTCGCACTCAAACATGCATATCGATTGCCAGTCCTGAATTCTGGGTAGATATTCGTGTCCTCCCTTTTCATTTACCATCATTTGGATACTATCAAAACAGCTCTGAGAAGGATAAAATGAATAAAACGGGTAGCTCACTCATGTAAAAAAGGAAGAGTTGGGAAAGATCTCTCTCTCTCTCTCTCTCCCCCTCACCCCCCCCCCCCCCCCCCCCCCACCAATGATCCTGCTCTGCTAGTATATAACGTAACAAACCTTCCCTCCCCCCCCCCCCCTCCCTCCCCAATCAGAGTCCCTTTAAGCATGCGAGGATAAAAAAATAGATTTCATAAGACCCAATGTGCTAGCTGATATCAAAACAATTTATGTTATCGTCTATTAAGCCCTTCAGTAAAAAAGTATAGGGACCTAATTAGGTCCCGTTTTGAGGTGGTGGTGGGTGGAATCGATGGATTAGCCAAGCTCTTATCCGCCGAATCCGTAGAGGGTACGACCCTGGCGCTTCAGAGCGTACACCACGTCCATAGCAGTGACGGTCTTCCTCTTGGCGTGTTCCGTGTAGGTTACAGCATCACGGATGACGTTCTCGAGGAACACCTTCAGGACGCCACGGGTCTCTTCGTAGATGAGACCCGAAATACGCTTCACGCCGCCACGACGAGCTAAGCGACGAATAGCGGGCTTGGTGATGCCCTGGATGTTGTCACGTAGCACCTTACGATGACGCTTGGCGCCACCCTTTCCGAGTCCCTTGCCTCCCTTGCCGCGTCCAGTCATGGTGTTGAAGTTGTGTGAATCGAATTGACGAATGCCATTCATTCATTCATTCATTTAAATATAGGTCAAGATACCCTGATGGGTGAGCGTGGAAGTGGGGATAGGGGAAGAATTAGTGGGGGTGAGAGGAAGGGTTTTCAGTATGAGGTAAAGTGCCAGGGCTAAACCCAGCTGCATGGCATTGAAATCGTTATGACCAGACTAGGCAGTGAAGGCAAGGAATCGGATCTCTGTGACAACATTTCGTCTTTTCTGAGCACCCACGGAGACAGCAGCCCTCAGCTGGGTGTGCCCTGGGGGCTCACTCCAGATGTGGTCTTAGATCTGCTAATCAGCATCGCGCCCCACCCAAGGCACCAGAAAACGGGAGCTAGTTGGTCCCATACGCTGAATGAACTGAATAATACAGGAGAAGATGCCCATTGGGGCGAGCCTTGAAGTGGGGACAGCTGAAGAGTAGTCGGTGAGAGGAAATGCTGAAGTTGAAGAAAAAGTGCCAGGGCTAAACCCAGCTGCGTGGCAATACGTCGATGCTGCAAACAACCCAACAACTGGCTAGGCTTGGAGGCGGGTCTGGAAGGCGGCGGTGGCAGTGCTTCAGCATTCAAGGTGGAAACAATCAGTCTTCATGTGGTGTCTTCTTCTTCAATTTGGTGTTTCTTCTTTCTTCTTGCTTCGAGTAATCATTTGATGTTTGTAATCGGCGTAGTCTGGTGGGAAAAGGTCCTTTGACAATGTGGTTTCGTCGCATTCAACGAAGATTACTTCGTTCCTTAGTATGTACTTGGAGTTTGGATCATTCAGCAGGCATTCCGCATACCTTGTGTTGAGTATTTTGCTGGAGAGGCGTCTGTATTCGGGAGTTCCAAGTGTAAGTTGTTCACGTTGATCATATAGTGCGGAGACTCTTGGAGACTCCTGTGTTGCTGGAGATGGTGATTGTGCTTCAACGTCAATCGAGGCAGTAGAGTCATCATCGGAAAACAAGTGTTGGTTTTCAGAAGCATCAGGTGTAGGTACCTGTGAAGCTGATGTAGTCTCGGGTGCGGCTGGTGTATTTTCTGGTGAAGCTGGTGAAGTTGGTGCAGTCTCAGGTACAACTGGAGAAGTAGATGGTTTGTCTGGAGTAGTAGCAGTGTGCAAGGATGTTGCAGAGTCTGTAGCAGGTTGCACAGGGTGGGCGTCAGCAGACAGGATATCTGCCAATGCAGTTGAAGAGATGGTGATGTTGATGTTAGAAGCAGAAGTGGTATTTGTTGCTGAAGTCGTAGTATTGGTGTTGGCTGAGGCTGTTGTTGTGAAGAGCTCGTCACGAACAGTAAATGTTGGTAAAACCGTTGTCAGCGTACATAATGTTCAGAATTCGTACAAATTCCTTGGTGTTCGTGCCTGCAATCATTTCAGCAGTGCGGATGAGTCCCATTATGACGTTATGGTTTCTGTTAGGGAGCAGCATCTGGTGTGGTGAGGGCTGGCTTGTTGATTCAGCAGAGTAAAGTTGTGGCTGTTGCTGCTGCGTCGATGATTGGTTGGCGGGCTGGGACCCAGGGCCCCAATGGGATGCAGTCTGTGCAGAAGCTCCGCCCCCTCCCGGAAGCAGAGGAAAGTTGGGCGGCTTGCACGTTGAATGTTGACGGTTCTCGTCGTGTTGGTGTTGGCTTGCCTGGCTTCGGTCATCTTCTGTATTTCTTGACGTCTGTTTGGACACTCAGCAGAGACGGCAGTATGGTGACCTTGGCAGAGAAGGCATTTGAGGAAGTCGCTGGTGCATTGTTTGAAGTGGTGACTCTCGGCGCACTTGCTGCACCGTTGGTCCTGAGATGGGCAACTTTTAGTGAAGTGCTCATAACTATAGCACTTAAAACACTGTCGTAGCTGGTAGTAATGTTCTCTTGTTATTTGTCGGGGTGTACAAGCGAGGCCGAAGCACCGGAAGCCGTTGGTGGTAGCAGAGGTAGCTTCCTCAGGCGAGGTGAAGGTGACCTTCATAGTGGAGAGGTGGCTGTCCTGCACAGGGATGAATTTTACGGTGACTGCAGTCAAGGAAGGGTTGTCTTCGGTTATGCTGGTGGCGACGTCGGTGGTAGCTTTTTCGGAGATGAGGGAGCTCACTCTCCTTACGAAAACAGTCCTGGCTGCGAGGTAGTGTCGTGGTGGGGTGAGGAACATGTGCGCCTCCTCGAGAGCAGTGAGGTGAATGGGGTTAAAGAGGCGTTGTACGGCCTCGGCACTGCTGAACAGCAGTTGAGGGAGTCCATCATCGTTGAGTACGACGTCCAGGGGTGCAACATTGGTTGTAGTGGTGATCAAATCCGATATCTCTGATCGTGTAGGGATCTGGTTCCCTCTGAATCGTACCTTGATTCGGTAGATCATGGCTCTAATCGTTGCTGCCTAATGTTTACCCACCCGGCAGTGCTGGGTGCAGGAGAGCCTGATCTAGAGGGTTGCACTTTCCTTAAGAGGTCTCCCGTCTCTTACCGGTTTAATGCACCGGATCAGGGTGGGGTCTGACCTCTTAAAGCAAAGTACTCTTACGCCGCACGATTTCCCGACTATATCCCATCAAGCGGACGTACTAGTAGCATTGCAACTCCTGCCTGCCCTTACTTTACGCTTGTGGTCGAGTAGACACGGCTTTCTCACAACGCTTTCAAAACAAACTGCAGTTGCCTACTCGTCTGTTTCACGTCCCTGTGAATGACTTTTGCACAAATCCAAAAAATAGAGCAAAATCAGCGATAATAGTGATTGAGGTGAGCCGCCTGTTGGCTGCAGCCAGAGGAAGGAGGGGAGGGGCAACGGGGTGACGTAGGCGAGTCGAGCAGCCAATGGCGCTCGAGCAAGCGCCTCGAGACGGCGTATATAAGCAAAAATTTTTCGGCGCCGGCCATCACAAACCACAGTTGTTCACCATGGCTCGCACCAAGCAGACTGCTCGCAAGTCCCACGGGAGGGCAAGGCTCCTCGTAAAGCAGCTGGCCACCAAGGCAGCACGCAAGTCTGCTCCTGCCACAGGGGGTGTGAAGAAGCCTCACCGTTACAGGGCCCGGAACGGTCGCCCTGCGTGAGATCCGTCGTTACCAGAAGAGCACCGAGTTGCTCATCAGGAAACTTCCCTTCCAGCGTCTGGTGCGCGAGATTGCCCAGGACTTCAAGACCGATCTTCGCTTCCAGTCGTCTGCCGTCATGGCTTACAGGAGGCATCCGAGGCTTACCTGGTCGGTCTCTTCGAGGACACTAACCTCTGTGCCATCCACGCCAAGCGTGTCACCATCATGCCAAAGGACATTCAGCTTGCTCGCCGTATCCGTGGAGAGCGTGCATAAGCTAAATCGACCACCCTAGTATACACCAAACTCGGCCCTTCTCAGGGCCAAAATATCCTTCTAAGGAGATTTCAGACATTCCTAGCATAATTTAGGTGTCATACATACATGTGATATCAATAAATCAAGTCATTTGTAGTACAACCTGTTCTCTTACAAACAAAACGCCGTCGCTTTTCACTCTTATGCACTGTCAAGGATCACCCCCCCCCCCCCCCCCCCCAAAAATAAAAATTGTCATACTGTACTAGAAATAAAAGCAGCTTGTATAAGTGACATATACTGTCCAGTCCTGTTTTATTCTGTTTTCGGTCCTCTGGCTTAATCTGTTAAGTTAGATGACATTTTAAATTAACCGTTTTCTTGACATTTTCAAACCTAAGAGGGTGGCCTGCATAGTAATCCTAATGTGGAACATAACAATGAATCTCTAATCTCTAGAAAAAAGATACCGAGTGCTTATATGTGTTGAGAGAGAGAGAGAGAGAGAGAGAGAGAGAGAGAGAGGAGAGAGAGAGAGAGAGAGAGAGAGAGAGGAGAGAGAGAGAGAGAGAGAGAGAGAGAGAGAGAGAGAGAGAGACACACAGACAGACAGACAAGACAGACAAGACAGACAGACAGACAGACAGACAGACAGACAGACAGACAGACAGACAGACAGACAGACAGACAGACAGGCAGGCAGGCAGGCAGGCAGACAGACAGACAGACAGACAGACAGACAGACAGACAGACAGACAGACAGACAGACACTGAGAGAGAGAAACACACACAGACAGTTTCATAAATATTCTCATTTTATAGCTATTTGCTTTCAGTGACAGAGGTTTTTGTTATAATAGTATTGGTGTCTAACACTCACAATCTCTTTAGAAATTAAAGTGTGGCTCCAATGGAGCCGAGTTTGTTGGTTTGAGGCCAAGCCACCACCACAGGGCAGTAAGTAAGCCGTTTACTTGGAGGAGGTGTACTTGGTGACGGCCTTAGTGCCCTCAGAGAACGGCGTGCTTGGCCAGTTCTCCGGGCAACAGGAGCCTTACAGCCGTCTGGATCTCCCGACTGGTAATGGTGGAACGCTTGTTGTAGTGGGCCAGGCGAGAAGCCTCGGCGGCGATGCGCTCGAAGATGTCGTTCACGAACGAGTTCATGATCGACATGGCTTTGGAAGAGATACCAGTGTCGGGGTGGACCTGCTTCAGGCACTTTGTAGATGTAGATGCTGTAGCTCTCCTTCCTCCTGCGCTTCTTTTTCTTATCGCCCTTGGCAATGGCCTTCTGGGCCTTTCCGGCCTTCTTGGCAGCCTTTCCAGATGCCTTGGGTGGCATGATGATGCTCGTGCCGGCTGGCGTTGCGATACAATAATGAACTTTTGCGCGAGGCGAGCTTTCCTTTTATATCCCGCTCGCGACTCAGCTCAGAGCGGGTCGCGTGGCGGAGCGCGCTGATTGGTCAGTGGCGGGCTCCCTTGATCCTGAGCGGGGTATATAACACGAAGCTCGATCTGCGGGGCGGCATAAAACACCACAAACCCACAACAGCAGCAGCAATGTCAGGACGCGGCAAGGGAGGCAAAGTGAAGGGCAAGTCAAAGTCTCGCTCCAGCAGGGCCGGACTTCAGTTCCCCGTGGGCAGAATTCACCGTCTGCTGCGTAAGGGCAACTACGCCGAACGCGTCGGTGCTGGCGCTCCTGTCTACCTGGCAGCCGTCATGGAATACCTCGCTGCCGAAGTTCTGGAGCTCGCCGGTAACGCCGCACGTGACAACAAGAAGACCCGTATCATCCCACGTCACTTGCAGTTGGCCATCCGCAACGACGAAGAACTCAACAAACTTCTGTCCTGGCGTAACCATTGCACAGGGAGGTGTTCTTCCAAACATTCAGGCAGTTCTTTTGCCAAAGAAGACAGAGAAGAAGTAAGCACTTCTGCCACCCACCACGACAAATACCATAACCAGGCTCCATCCGGAGCCACACACACTTTAATAGAGAGATTCAAGTAGACAATCAACTTTCAAACATTAATAATAACATTTATATTGATTTCATTTGGAATGTGTACATAACAAACAAACAAAAACAAAATTATAGGGGATATTCAGCATCACTTGGAATATTAACCAATCATATAAATCCAATATATATTTATATTTTACTTTAAGCGAGGAATTCATATTCTATCAATTTTTAATCATACAAATGAACAAAAGCAATTCTTCACTAGACGTAATGAATGAATAAATGATCAAGGTTTTAATGTGTTTCATGAATATATATATATATATATATATATATATATATATATATATATATATATATATATATATATATATATATATATATAATATAATATATTATAATACTTGTGAACCAGAATATGTTTGAGCAGCAGCGATCGTGCCTGCCATTGGCCGAAGTGCAACAATTCAAATAATTTAAAAGGGCCTGCTCGGGTATATAAGAGAGGCTGGGAGACTGGGGCCGGTGGTGGGTGATGGGTGATGAGTGATGGTGTGGTGTGGTATGGTGTTGTTAAGAGTTGATTTACGGCCAGCCAGCCAGCTGCAGCCAAGGCAGGGCAGGGCAGGGCAAGGCAAGGCAAGGCAAGGCAAGGCAAGGCAAGGCAAGGCAATAACAGGACAGGACAGGACAGGCAAGGCAAGGCAAGCAGGCGGGCGGGCGGCGGGCGGGCGGGCGGCGGGCGGGCGGGCGGGCGGGGCGGGCAGGCGGGCAGGCGGGCAGGCGGGCAGGCGGGCATGCGGGCAGGCGGGCAGGCAGGCAGGCAGGCAGGCAGGCAGGCAGGCAGGCAGGCAGGCAGGGCAGGCAGGCAGGCAGGCAGGCAGGCAGGCAGGCAGGCAGGCCAGGCAGGCAGGCAGGCAGCCAGCCAGCCAGCCAGCAAGCCAGCCAGCCAGCCCAGCCAGCCCAAGCCAGCCAGCCAGCCAGCCAGCCAGCCAGCCAGCCAGCCAGCCAGCCAGCCAGCCAGCAGCCAGCCAGCCAGCCAGCCAGCCCAGCCAGCCAGCCAGCCAGCCAGCCCAGCCAGCCAGCCAGCCACATCCCACTTTGTATTTATATGCATTCAATTTATATTCAAACATTATATATGTTAAGGGCCTAGTTTTAGTGTTTATTTTAAAATGACAAACATCGAGTCGTTTTAACAGTCCTTTAGCGTTAACGGTGATGCATTTTAAAACTGAACAGAAATCACCTTTTCTGGATATATCAAATATCGAATCCGCTTAATTGTGCCTACAATTCAATCATTCAAAAAAAAAAATACATAATTTACATCATGCCTTTTCATAGAACAGACAATAAGATTTGAGACAATAAGAACTTTACTTTTATAACTAAAGTTGCACAATTATACCAACTCTATGGTGGCTGGGTGGTAAGGTGTGTGGCTGGTGTTTTGGAAGTCGCGAGTTCAAACGACCCAATGGGAGTACTTTTTTTTTTTGCCATACAATCTTCCTAATACTATTATGTAGGTGTGTGTGTGTGTGTGTTTTTATTCATTCTTTGGTTTTATAGATGACCATACATATTGACTCCTTTTACCGGTCCTTAATTAGGCTCTGGGGAAGCAATGGTGGTGGTGCATTTAAAACTAAACCAAAAATCACCAGTTCTGGACGCGTCAAATATCATATCCGCTTAATGTGTCTACAACCTAATTACTTAAAACTACACTATTTAATTCATTCATATCATGTGCATATTGGTCATTATGCTCATACAACCGACATCAAAATTTATTTTCATTATTAGAATCATACATTTCATCAAGTAATACAGATACAAAGAGATTTTCTTTCTGAGAAGACCGTTAGTATTGGCTGGCTGGCAGGCAGGCAGGCATTTGAGGGTTATTATTTCGCCTGTTGATTGGGGGGAGGGTTGATGTGTTAGGGGGTTTTCGGTTAGGTGTGGTGATTGGTGGTGATTGGTGGTGGTGGTGGTGATTGGTGGTGATTGGTGGTGAGTAGTGGTGGTGGTGGTGGTGGTAGTAGGTGGGAGGGGGGGGGGGGGGGGGGGGGGGGGGGGTGGGGGGGGGGGGAAGGGGACTGATGGTCTGTGGATTCCTTCTCCGTACCCCTTAACATATAAGCAAAAACATTGCCTTCCTGTGGGTATAGAAACATTAACACAAATTATATCAGTAACTGATATTGTAGCCTTTTAAACAGAAAAGATTTGTACATACAAATACTTTTAAATTATCATTTATTTGTGAAATGGCATTTACGTCATTAAATTGATACCTCAGCATCAAGCTTGTGTCCTGCAGCTGTGGTCCAGTGGTAAAGTGTATATAAGTGATGCGTATTCTTGGAGTTGCGAGTTCAAACCCGGATTAAGCTATATATATATATATATATATATATATATATATATATATATATATATATATATATATATATATATATATATATATATATATATATATATATATATATATATATATATATATATATATATATATATATATATATATATATATATATATATATATATATATATATATATATATATTATATATATATATATATATATATATACACAACATGTTTTGTTTTGGTTGTTTGTTTTTGTATAAAGCCTCACACACTATATTAAGCGAGTTTGTTTTAAACATGACATACATATTAATTCATTTTACCAGGCCTTATTCCACACAACTCCGTGAATTTCCCGTGGAGCCAGCCATTCAAACAAAAACAAACGAAACAAAACAAAACAAAACAAAAAACATTATTGCCAACAGCATTTGGTGTTCCCAGGCGGTCACCCATCCAAGTACTAACCAAACCCAACGTTGCTTAACTTCGCTGATCGGACGAGAAGCGGTGTTCTCAACGTGGTATGGCCGTTGGCATGAGACTGCCTACACATTGTGGCTAATAACCAACTCTTTTTAGTCATCACGGCAGGATACGGACCTTCTTGTGGTGTCTTAATGGTAATTGTATCCTAACATATTTTTGTCTCCTTGGCATGGATATTTAACATCGTTTATTCAGTCTTGGGTTTATGTTCTTTCGCCATTTACAGACATTTTACATCTACCTACTTCCTCAGCCTGCCCTGCCAATTTCTAATGAATTTGTGGATTTTCTTTTGTAATACATACATGTGTGTGCTCATCTGCTCTTCAGTTTTTATGATATTTGTCTCATCTGTCCTGCTTTATGATACTTTTACAAAGAACATGAACAAATGCTTCTATTTTAGAGAAGATATGGGATCCAGGTTTCGGAGCCGTAAAACCAACCGTTGTGATTGGTGGACGAGTTGCCAGGTTGCAGCTTCTGTACCGTGCCGGCACATAAATAGGTTCGGCTCAAGCGGCGGCAGCATCATTCCCCCGTGACTGTCTGAGCGTCTCTCATCACCTTGGTTATCTCATCATCATCATGGTAGAAGCAAAGCCTACCAAGAAGGCTGCTGCTGTGGTGGCCACCACCAGGAAACCTCGCGTCCAGGTTGCTCACCCGAAAACTAGTCAAATGGTTCTAGCCGCGGTCGCAGCACTCAAAGACCGTAAGGGCTCGTCTCTACAAGCAATCAAGAAGTACGTTGTTGCCAACAACAAAGTCGAGGCTGCCAAGATCGCCATTTACATCCGAAGATTTCTCAAGAAAGCAGTGGCTGACGGCATTCTTGTTCAGACCAAGGGAAGTGGAGCTAGTGGATCATTCAAGCTGGCCGTAGCAGAGAAGAGGGCCGTTCTAACTCCCAAGAAAGCCACCACAACCAAGAAACCATCTACAGCAGCAAAGAAGGCCGTGGTAACTCCCAAGAAAGCCGCCACAAGCAACAAACCACCTACAGCCTTGAAAAAGAAGCAGCAGCAGCAGCTTGTTGTTGGGAACAAAAAGCCCAAAATAAAGAGAGCTTCAAAATCTCCCAAACCACCCAAGGCAAAGAAAGCTGTCAAGAAAACAACAAAGGCAAAATAAACGACGACATGCAAGCAGCATGAATACACATGACAATAAACATCCAGGCCTCCCCCCTCAGTGGAGGGGCCTCATATGATTCCAAAAAGAGTTTAGTTTTGTAGACAAATAAATCATTACTTTTGGGGTAGATTTACTCTGTATATTATATATATATATATATATATATATATATATATATATATATATATATATATATATATATATATATATATATATATATATATATATATATATTTATATATACACATGGGTGAGGTGATATGGTACCAAAGTTTTGGGTAAGGTGATTGACATTTACACAAGATAAAACACGAACCAATGGGAATAAAAACATAAGAATGGAAGTAACTGCAGAAGGCCTATTGGCCCATAACACAAGCACTTCCTCTTGATGCTTCTATATTGGTTCGGAGTCTTGAAGCTATATATATATATATATATATATATATATATATATATATATATATATATATATATATATATATATATATATATATATATATATATATATGCACACAAAACTAAATAGTCTTGTTAGACAAATTGCCCCTATTAGAGGCAAGTTGACTAACAAGCCGAATGACTGCAATTGTTTTGAATTTGAGTTAAATCTAACATAGAAATGTAATCAAACCTAACCTAACCTATGCTAACCCAAGCTAAGCTAACCTAACCTAACCTAAGCTAACCCAAGCTAAGCTAAGCTAACCTAACCTAAGCTAAGCTAACCTAACCTAACCTAACCTAACCTAACCTAACCTAACCTAACCTAACCTAACCCAGCAATTCATGATCTTAATATAATACTGTTAATTGGATAAACCAATTTGGAAAGAAATGTTCGAAAATAACAAAATTAACTGTGCTTGTTAGGAAAATTGGGCCTTGCATACTTGTCCCAATAGTGTGGTTCTCGCTTTTAGGTACGACATAAACGTATACCTAAGTTGAGAGAGAAAAAGATTCGCACTCAAACATGCATATCGATTGCCAGTCCTGAATTCTGGGTAGATATTCGTGTCCTCCCTTTTCATTTACCATCATTTGGATACTATCAAAACAGCTCTGAGAAGGATAAAATGAATAAAACGGGTAGCTCACTCATGTAAAAAGGAAGAGTTGGGAAAGATCTCTCTCTCTCTCTCTCTCCCCCTCACCCCCCCCCCCCCCCCCCCCCACCAATGATCCTGCTCTGCTAGTATATAACGTAACAAACCTTCCCTCCCCCCCCCCCCTCCCTCCCCAATCAGAGTCCCTTTAAGCATGCGAGGATAAAAAATAGATTTCATAAGACCCAATGTGCTAGCTGATATCAAAACAATTTATGTTATCGTCTATTAAGCCCTTCAGTAAAAAAGTATAGGGACCTAATTAGGTCCCGTTTTGAGGTGGTGGTGGGTGGAATCGATGGATTAGCCAAGCTCTTATCCGCCGAATCCGTAGAGGGTACGACCCTGGCGCTTCAGAGCGTACACCACGTCCATAGCAGTGACGGTCTTCCTCTTGGCGTGTTCCGTGTAGGTTACAGCATCACGGATGACGTTCTCGAGGAACACCTTCAGGACGCCACGGGTCTCTTCGTAGATGAGACCCGAAATACGCTTCACGCCGCCACGACGAGCTAAGCGACGAATAGCGGGCTTGGTGATGCCCTGGATGTTGTCACGTAGCACCTTACGATGACGCTTGGCGCCACCCTTTCCGAGTCCCTTGCCTCCCTTGCCGCGTCCAGTCATGGTGTTGAAGTTGTGTGAATCGAATTGACGAATGCCATTCATTCATTCATTCATTTAAATATAGGTCAAGATACCCTGATGGGTGAGCGTGGAAGTGGGGATAGGGGAAGAATTAGTGGGGGTGAGAGGAAGGGTTTTCAGTATGAGGTAAAGTGCCAGGGCTAAACCCAGCTGCATGGCATTGAAATCGTTATGACCAGACTAGGCAGTGAAGGCAAGGAATCGGATCTCTGTGACAACATTTCGTCTTTTCTGAGCACCCACGGAGACAGCAGCCCTCAGCTGGGTGTGCCCTGGGGGCTCACTCCAGATGTGGTCTTAGATCTGCTAATCAGCATCGCGCCCCACCCAAGGCACCAGAAAACGGGAGCTAGTTGGTCCCATACGCCGCACGATTTCCCGACTATATCCCATCAAGCGGACGTACTAGTAGCATTGCAACTCCTGCCTGCCCTTACTTTACGCTTGTGGTCGAGTAGACACGGCTTTCTCACAACGCTTTCAAAACAAACTGCAGTTGCCTACGTCGTCTTTTTCACGTCCCTGTGAAATGACTTTTGCACAAATCCAAAAAATAGAGCAAAATCAGCGATAATAGTGATTGAGGTGAGCCGCCTGTTGGCTGCAGGCCAGAGGAAGGAGGGGAGGGGCAAACGGGGTGACGTAGGCGAGTCGAGCAGCCAATGGCGCTCGAGCAAGCGCCTCGAGACGGCGTATATAAGCAAAAATTTTTCGGCGCCGGCCATCACAAACCAACAGTGTTCACCATGGCTCGCACCAAGCAGACTGCTCGCAAGTCCACGGGAGGCAAGGCTCCTCGTAAGCAGCTGGCCACCAAGGCAGCACGCAAGTCTGCTCCTGCCACAGGGGGTGTGAAGAAGCCTCACCGTTACAGGCCCGGAAACGGTCGCCCTGCGTGAGATCCGTCGTTACCAGAAGAGCACCGAGTTGCCTCATCAGGAAACTTCCCTTCCAGCGTCTGGTGCGCGAGATTGCCCAGGACTTCAAGACCGATCTTCGCTTCCAGTCGTCCTGCCGTCATGGCTTTACAGGAGGCATCCGAGGCTTACCTGGCGGTCCTCTTCGAGGACACTAACCTCTGTGCCATCCACGCCAAGCGTGTCACCATCATGCCAAAGGACATTCAGCTTGCTCGCCGTATCCGTGGAGAGCGTGCATAAGCTAAATCGACCACCCTAGTATACCACCAAACTCGGCCCTTCTCAGGGCCAAAAATATCCTTCTAAGGAGATTTCAGACATTCCTAGCATAATTTAGGTGTCATACATACATGTGATATCAATAAATCAAGTCATTTGTAGTACAACCTGTTCTCTTACAAACAAAACGCCGTCGCTTTTCACTCTTATGCACTGTCAAGGATCACCCCCCCCCACCCCCACCCCCAAAAATAAAAATTGTCATACTGTACTAGAAATAAAAGCAGCTTCGTATAAGTGACATATACTGTCCAGTCCTGTTTTATTCTGTTTTCGGTCCTCTGGCTTAATCTGTTAAGTTAGATGACATTTTAAATTAACCGTTTTCTTGACATTTTCAAACCTAAGAGGGTGGCCTGCATAGTAATCCTAATGTGGAACATAACAATGAATCTCTAATCTCTAGAAAAAAGATACCGAGTGCTTATATGTGTTGAGAGAGAGAGAGAGAGAGAGAGAGAGAGAGAGAGAGAGAGAGAGAGAGGAGAGAGAGAGCAGAGAGAGAGAGAGAGAGAGAGAGAGAGAGACACACAGACAGACAGACAAGACAGACAAGACAGACAAAGACAGACAGACAGACAGACAGACAGACAGACAGACAGACAGACAGACAGACAGACAGACAGACAGGCAGGCAGGCAGGCAGGCAGGCAGACAGACAGACGACAGACAGACAGACAGACAGACAGACAGACAGACAGACACTGAGAGAGAGAAACACACACAGACAGTTTCATAAATATTCTCATTTATAAAGCTATTTGCTTTCAGTGACAGAGGTTTTTGTTATAATAGTATTGGTGTCTAACACTCACAATCTCTTTAGAAATTAAAGTTGGTGGCTCCAATGGAGCCGAGTTTGTTGGTTTGAGGCCAAGCCACCACCACAGGGCAGTAAGTAGAGCCGTTTACTTGGAGGAGGTGTACTTGGTGACGGCCTTAGTGCCCTCATAGAGACGGCGTGCTTGGCCAGTTCTCCGGGCAACAGGAGCCTTACAGCCGTCTGGATCTCCCGACTGGTAATGGTGGAACGCTTGTTGTAGTGGGCCAGGCGAGAAGCCTCGGCGGCGATGCGCTCGAAGATGTCGTTCACGAACGAGTTCATGATCGACATGGCTTTGGAAGAGATACCAGTGTCGGGGTGGACCTGCTTCAGCACTTTGTAGAATGTAGATGCTGTAAGCTCTCCTTCCTCCTGCGCCTTCTTTTTCTATCGCCCTTGGCAATGGCCTTCTGGGCCTTTCCGGCCTCTTGGCAGCCTTTCCACAGATGCCTTGGGTGGCATGATGATGCTCGTGCCGGCTGGCGTTGCGATACAATAATGAACTTTTGCGCGAGGCGAGCTTTCCTTTTATATCCCGCTCGCGAACTCAGCTCAGAGCGGGTCGCGTGGCGGAGCGCGCTGATTGGTCAGTGGCGGGCTCCCTTGATCCTGAGCGGGGTATATAACACGAAGCTCGATCTGCGGGGCGGCATAAAAACACCACAAACCCACAACAGCAGCAGCAATGTCAGGACGCGGCAAGGGAGGCAAAGTGAAGGGCAAGTCAAAGTCTCGCTCCAGCAGGGGCCGGACTTCAGTTCCCCGTGGCAGAATTCACCGTCTGCTGCGTAAGGGCAACTACGCCGAACGCGTCGGTGCTGGCCGCTCCTGTCTACCTGGCAGCCGTCATGGAATACCTCGCTGCCGAAGTTCTGGAGCTCGCCGGTAACGCCGCACGTGACAACAAGAAGACCCGTATCATCCCACGTCACTTGCAGTTGGCCATCCGCAACGACGAAGAACTCAACAAACTTCTGTCTGGCGTAACCATTGCACAGGGAGGTGGTTCTTCCAAACATTCAGGCAGTTCTTTTGCCAAAGAAGACAGAGAAGAAGTAAGCACTTCTGCCACCCACCACGACAAATACCATAACCAGGCGCTCCATCCGGAGCCACACACACTTTAATAGAGAGATTCAAGTAGACAATCAACTTTCAAACATTAATAATAACATTTATATTGATTTCATTTGGAATGTGTACATAACAAACAAACAAAACAAAATTATAGGGGATATTCAGCATCACTTGGAAATATTAACCAATCATATAAATCCAATATATATTTTATATTTACTTTAAGCGAGGAATTCATATTCTATTCAATTTTTAATCATACAAATGAACAAAAGCAATTCTTCACTAGATCGTAATGAATGAATAATGATCAAGGTTTTAAATGTGTTTCATGAATATATATATATATATATATATATATATATATATATATATATATTATATATATATATATATATACTATATATATATATATATAATATAATATATTATAATACTTGTGAACCCAGAATATGTTTGAGCAGCAGCGATCGTGCCTGCCATTGGCCGAAGTGCAACAATTCAAATAATTTAAAGGGCCTGCTCGGGTATATAAGAGAGGCTTGGGAGACTGGGGGCCGGTGGTGGGTGATGGGTGATGAGTGATGGTGTGGTGTGGTATGGTGTTGTTAATAGTTTGATTTACGGCCAGCCAGCCAGCTGCAGCCAAGCAGGGGCAGGGCAGGGCAAGGCAAGGCAAGGCAAGGCAAGGCAAGGCAAGGCAAGGCAATAACAGACAGGACAGGACAGGCAAGGCAAGGCAAGCAGGCGGTGCGGGCGGGCGGGCGGCGGGCGGGCGGGCGGGCGGCGGGCGGCGGGCGGCAGGCGGGCAGGCGGGCAGGCGGGCAGCGGGCAGGCGGGCAGGCGGGCAGGCAGGCAGGCAGGCAGGCAGGCAGGCAGGCAGGCAGGCAGGCAGGCAGGCGGCAGGCAGGCAGGCAGGCAGGGCAGGCAGGCAGGCAGGCAGGCAGGCGGCAGGCAGGCAGGCAGCCAGCCAGCCAGCCAGCCAGCCAGCCAGCCAGCCAGCCAGCCAGCCAGCCAGCAGCCAGCCAGCCAGCCAGCCAGCCAGCCAGCCAGCCAGCAGCAGCCAGCCAGCCAGCAGCCAGCCAGCCAGCCAGCCAGGCCAGCAGCCAGCCAGCCAGCCAGCCCAGCCAGCAGCCAGCCAGCCAGCCAGCCAGCCCGCCAGCCAGCAGCCAGCCACTCCCACTTTGTATTTATATGCATTTCAATTTATATTCAAAATTATATATGTTAAGGGCTCTAGATTTATAGTGTTTATTTTAAAAATGACAAACACGAGTCGTTTTAGCCAGTCCCTTTAGCGGTTAACGGTGATGCATTTAAAACTGAACAGAAATCACCTTTTCTGGATATATCAAATATCGAATCCGCTTAATTGTGCCTACAATTCAATCATTCAAAAAAAAATACCTAATTTACATCATGCCTTTTTCATAGAAACAGACAATAAGATTTGAGACAATAAGAACTTTACTTTTATAACTAAAGTTGCACAATTATACCAACTCTATGGTGGCTGGGTGGTAAGGTGTGTGGCTGGTGTTTTGGAAGTCGCGAGTTCAAACGACCCAATGGGAGTACTTTTTTTTTTTGCCATACAATCTTTCCTAATACTATTATGTAGGTGTGGGTGTGTGTGTGGTGTTTTTATTCATATCTTTGGTTTTATAGATGACATACATATTGACCTCCTTTTACCGGTCCTTAATTAGGCTCTGGGGAAGCAATGGTGGTGGTGCATTTAAAACTAAACCAAAAATCACCAGTTCTGGACGCGTCAAATATCATATCCGCTTAATGTGTCTACAACCTAATTACTTAAACTACACTATTTAATTCATTCATATCATGTGCATATTGGTCATTATGCTCATACAACCGACATCAAAATTTATTTTCATTATTAGAATCATACATTTCATCAAGTAATACAGATACAAAGAGATTTTCTTTCTGAGAAGACCGTTAGTATTGGCTGGCTGGCAGGCAGGCAGGCATTTGAGGGTTATTATTTCGCCTGTTGATTGGGGGGGAGGGTTGATGTGTTAGGGGGTTTTCGGTTAGGTGTGGTGATTGGTGGTGATTGGTGGTGGTGGTGGTGATTGGTGGTGATTGGTGGTGAGTAGTGGTGGTGGTGGTGGTGGTAGTAGGTGGGGGGAGGGGGGGGGGGGGGGGGGGGGGGGGGGGAAGGGGACTGATGGTCTGTGGATTCCTTCTCCGTACCCCTTACATATAAGCAAAAACATGCCTTCCTGTGGGTATAGAAACATTAACACAAATTATATCAGTAACTGATATTGTAGCCTTTTAAACAGAAAAGATTTGTACATACAAATACTTTTAAATTATCATTTATTTGTGGAAATGGCATTTACGTCATTAAATTGATACCTCAGCATCAAGCTTGTGTCCTGCAGCTGTGGTCCAGTGGTAAAGTGTATATAAGTGATGCGTATTCTTGGAGTTGCGAGTTCAAACCCGGATTAAGCTATATATATATATATATATATATATATATATATATATATATATATATATATATATAATATATATATATATATATATATATATTATATATATATATATATATATATATATATATATATATATAATATATATATATATATATATATATATATATATATATATATATATATATATATATATATATATATATATATATATACACAACATGTTTTGTTTTGGTTGTTTGTTTTTGTATAAAGCCTCACACACTATATTAAGCGAGTTTGTTTTAAACATGACATACATATTAATTCATTTTACCAGGCCTTATTCCACACAACTCCGTGAATTTCCCGTGGAGCCAGCCATTCAAACAAAAACAAACGAAACAAAACAAAACAAAACAAAAAACATTATTGCCAACAGCATTTGGTGTTCCCAGGCGGTCACCCATCCAAGTACTAACCAAACCCAACGTTGCTTAACTTCGCTGATCGGACGAGAAGCGGTGTTCTCAACGTGGTATGGCCGTTGGCATGAGACTGCCTACACATTGTGGCTAATAACCAACTCTTTTAGTCATCACGGCAGGATACGGACCTTCTTGTGGTGTCTTAATGGTAATTGTATCCTAACATATTTTTGTCTCCTTGGCATGGATATTTAACATCGTTTATTCAGTCTTGGGTTTATGTTCTTTCGCCATTTACAGACATTTTACATCTACCTACTTCCTCAGCCTGCCCTGCCAATTTCTAATGAATTTGTGGATTTTCTTTTGTAATACATACATGTGTGTGCTCATCTGCTCTTCAGTTTTTATGATATTTGTCTCATCTGTCCTGCTTTATGATACTTTTACAAAGAACATGAACAAATGCTTCTATTTTAGAGAAGATATGGGATCCAGGTTTCGGAGCCGTAAAACCAACCGTTGTGATTGGTGGACGAGTTGCCAGGTTGCAGCTTCTGTACCGTGCCGGCACATAAATAGGTTCGGCTCAAGCGGCGGCAGCATCATTCCCCCGTGACTGTCTGAGCGTCTCTCATCACCTTGGTTATCTCATCATCATCATGGTAGAAGCAAAGCCTACCAAGAAGGCTGCTGCTGTGGTGGCCACCACCAGGAAACCTCGCGTCCAGGTTGCTCACCCGAAAACTAGTCAAATGGTTCTAGCCGCGGTCGTCGCAGCACTCAAAGACCGTAAGGGCTCGTCTCTACAAGCAATCAGAAGTACAGTTGTTGCCAACAACAAAGTCGAGGCTGCCAAGATCGCCATTTTACATCCGAAGATTTCTCAAGAAAGCAGTGGCTGACGGCATTCTTGTTCAGACCAAGGTGAAGTGGAGCTAGTGGATCATTCAAGCTGGCCG
Organism: Procambarus clarkii; assembly: GCF_040958095.1. Classification (NCBI taxonomy): domain Eukaryota; kingdom Metazoa; phylum Arthropoda; class Malacostraca; order Decapoda; family Cambaridae; genus Procambarus; species Procambarus clarkii. Next base: position 106,692 of record NW_027189673.1, read on the forward strand.
TAGCAGAGAAGAGGCGCCGTTCTAACTCCCAAGAAAGCCACCCACAACCAAGAAACCATCTACAGCATCAAAGAAGGCCGTGGTAACTCCCAAGAAAGCCGCCACAAGCAACAAACCACCTACAGCCTTGAAAAAGAAGCAGCAGCAGCAGCTTGTTGTTGGGAACAAAAAGCCCAAAATAAAGAGAGCTTCAAAATCTCCCAAACCACCCAAGGCAAAGAAAGCTGTCAAGAAAACAACAAAGGCAAAATAAACGACGACTGCAAGCAGCATGAATACACATGACAATAAACATCCAGGCCTCCCCCCTCAGTGGAGGGGCTCATATGATTCCAAAAAGAGTGTTAGTTTTGTATAGACAATAAATCATTACTTTTGGGGTAGATTTACTCTGTATATTATATATATATATATATATATATATATATATATATAGATATATATATATAGTATAGTATATATATATATATATATAATATATATATATATATATATATATATTATATATTATTATATACTACACATGGGTGAGGTGATATGGTACCAAGTTTTGGTAAGGTGATTGACATTTACCACAAGATAAAACACGAACCAATGGGAATAAAAACATAAGAATGGAAGTAACTGCAGAAGGCCTATTGGCCCATAACACAAGCACTTCCTCTTGATGCTTCATATATTGGTTCGGAGTCTTGAAGCTATAATATATCTATATATATATATATATATATATATATATAATATATATATATATATATTATATATATATTATAATATATATATATATGCACACAAAACTAAATAGTCTTGTTAGACAAATTGCCCCTATTAGAGGCAAGTTGACTAACAAGCCGAATGACTGCAATTGTTTTGAATTTGAGTTAAATCTAACATAGAAATGTAATCAAACCTAACCTAACCTATGCTAACCCAAGCTAAGCTAACCTAACCTAACCTAAGCTAACCCAAGCTAAGCTAAGCTAACCTAACCTAAGCTAAGCTAACCTAACCTAACCTAACCTAACCTAACCTAACCTAACCTAACCTAACCTAACCCAGCAATTCATGATCTTAATATAATACTGTTAATTGGATAAACCAATTTGGAAAGAAATGTTCGAAAATAACAAAATTAACTGTGCTTGTTAGGAAAATTGGGCCTTGCATACTTGTCCCAATAGTGTGGTTCTCGCTTTTAGGTACGACATAAACGTATACCTAAGTTGAGAGAGAAAAAGATTCGCACTCAAACATGCATATCGATTGCCAGTCCTGAATTCTGGGTAGATATTCGTGTCCTCCCTTTTCATTTACCATCATTTGGATACTATCAAAACAGCTCTGAGAAGGATAAAATGAATAAAACGGGTAGCTCACTCATGTAAAAAGGAAGAGTTGGGAAAGATCTCTCTCTCTCTCTCTCTCCCCCTCACCCCCCCCCCCCCCCCCCCCCCACCAATGATCCTGCTCTGCTAGTATATAACGTAACAAACCTTCCCTCCCCCCCCCCCCTCCCTCCCCAATCAGAGTCCCTTTAAGCATGCGAGGATAAAAAATAGATTTCATAAGACCCAATGTGCTAGCTGATATCAAAACAATTTATGTTATCGTCTATTAAGCCCTTCAGTAAAAAAGTATAGGGACCTAATTAGGTCCCGTTTTGAGGTGGTGGTGGGTGGAATCGATGGATTAGCCAAGCTCTTATCCGCCGAATCCGTAGAGGGTACGACCCTGGCGCTTCAGAGCGTACACCACGTCCATAGCAGTGACGGTCTTCCTCTTGGCGTGTTCCGTGTAGGTTACAGCATCACGGATGACGTTCTCGAGGAACACCTTCAGGACGCCACGGGTCTCTTCGTAGATGAGACCCGAAATACGCTTCACGCCGCCACGACGAGCTAAGCGACGAATAGCGGGCTTGGTGATGCCCTGGATGTTGTCACGTAGCACCTTACGATGACGCTTGGCGCCACCCTTTCCGAGTCCCTTGCCTCCCTTGCCGCGTCCAGTCATGGTGTTGAAGTTGTGTGAATCGAATTGACGAATGCCATTCATTCATTCATTCATTTAAATATAGGTCAAGATACCCTGATGGGTGAGCGTGGAAGTGGGGATAGGGGAAGAATTAGTGGGGGTGAGAGGAAGGGTTTTCAGTATGAGGTAAAGTGCCAGGGCTAAACCCAGCTGCATGGCATTGAAATCGTTATGACCAGACTAGGCAGTGAAGGCAAGGAATCGGATCTCTGTGACAACATTTCGTCTTTTCTGAGCACCCACGGAGACAGCAGCCCTCAGCTGGGTGTGCCCTGGGGGCTCACTCCAGATGTGGTCTTAGATCTGCTAATCAGCATCGCGCCCCACCCAAGGCACCAGAAAACGGGAGCTAGTTGGTCCCATACGCCGCACGATTTCCCGACTATATCCCATCAAGCGGACGTACTAGTAGCATTGCAACTCCTGCCTGCCCTTACTTTACGCTTGTGGTCGAGTAGACACGGCTTTCTCACAACGCTTTCAAAACAAACTGCAGTTGCCTACTCGTCTGTTTCACGTCCCTGTGAAATGACTTTTGCACAAATCCAAAAAATAGAGCAAAATCAGCGATAATAGTGATTGAGGTGAGCCGCCTGTTGGCTGCAGCCAGAGGAAGGAGGGGAGGGGCAACGGGGTGACGTAGGCGAGTCGAGCAGCCAATGGCGCTCGAGCAAGCGCCTCGAGACGGCGTATATAAGCAAAAATTTTTCGGCGCCGGCCATCACAAACCACAGTTGTTCACCATGGCTCGCACCAAGCAGACTGCTCGCAAGTCCACGGGAGGCAAGGCTCCTCGTAAGCAGCTGGCCACCAAGGCAGCACGCAAGTCTGCTCCTGCCACAGGGGGTGTGAAGAAGCCTCACCGTTACAGGCCCGGAACGGTCGCCCTGCGTGAGATCCGTCGTTACCAGAAGAGCACCGAGTTGCTCATCAGGAAACTTCCCTTCCAGCGTCTGGTGCGCGAGATTGCCCAGGACTTCAAGACCGATCTTCGCTTCCAGTCGTCTGCCGTCATGGCTTTACAGGAGGCATCCGAGGCTTACCTGGTCGGTCTCTTCGAGGACACTAACCTCTGTGCCATCCACGCCAAGCGTGTCACCATCATGCCAAAGGACATTCAGCTTGCTCGCCGTATCCGTGGAGAGCGTGCATAAGCTAAATCGACCACCCTAGTATACACCAAACTCGGCCCTTCTCAGGGCCAAAATATCCTTCTAAGGAGATTTCAGACATTCCTAGCATAATTTAGGTGTCATACATACATGTGATATCAATAAATCAAGTCATTTGTAGTACAACCTGTTCTCTTACAAACAAAACGCCGTCGCTTTTCACTCTTATGCACTGTCAAGGATCACCCCCCCCCCCCCCCCCCCCCAAAAATAAAAATTGTCATACTGTACTAGAAATAAAAGCAGCTTGTATAAGTGACATATACTGTCCAGTCCTGTTTTATTCTGTTTTCGGTCCTCTGGCTTAATCTGTTAAGTTAGATGACATTTTAAATTAACCGTTTTCTTGACATTTTCAAACCTAAGAGGGTGGCCTGCATAGTAATCCTAATGTGGAACATAACAATGAATCTCTAATCTCTAGAAAAAAGATACCGAGTGCTTATATGTGTTGAGAGAGAGAGAGAGAGAGAGAGAGAGAGAGAGAGAGAGAGAGAGAGAGAGAGAGAGAGAGAGAGAGAGAGAGAGAGAGAGAGAGAGAGAGAGAGAGACACACACACAGACAGACAAGACAGACAAGACAGACAGACAGACAGACAGACAGACAGACAGACAGACAGACAGACAGACAGACAGACAGACAGACAGACAGGCAGGCAGGCAGGCAGGCAGACAGACAGACAGACAGACAGACAGACAGACAGACAGACAGACAGACAGACAGACACTGAGAGAGAGAAACACACACAGACAGTTTCATAAATATTCTCATTTTATAGCTATTTGCTTTCAGTGACAGAGGTTTTTGTTATAATAGTATTGGTGTCTAACACTCACAATCTCTTTAGAAATTAAAGTGTGGCTCCAATGGAGCCGAGTTTGTTGGTTTGAGGCCAAGCCACCACCACAGGGCAGTAAGTAAGCCGTTTACTTGGAGGAGGTGTACTTGGTGACGGCCTTAGTGCCCTCAGAGACGGCGTGCTTGGCCAGTTCTCCGGGCAACAGGAGCCTTACAGCCGTCTGGATCTCCCGACTGGTAATGGTGGAACGCTTGTTGTAGTGGGCCAGGCGAGAAGCCTCGGCGGCGATGCGCTCGAAGATGTCGTTCACGAACGAGTTCATGATCGACATGGCTTTGGAAGAGATACCAGTGTCGGGGTGGACCTGCTTCAGCACTTTGTAGATGTAGATGCTGTAGCTCTCCTTCCTCCTGCGCTTCTTTTTCTTATCGCCCTTGGCAATGGCCTTCTGGGCCTTTCCGGCCTTCTTGGCAGCCTTTCCAGATGCCTTGGGTGGCATGATGATGCTCGTGCCGGCTGGCGTTGCGATACAATAATGAACTTTTGCGCGAGGCGAGCTTTCCTTTTATATCCCGCTCGCGACTCAGCTCAGAGCGGGTCGCGTGGCGGAGCGCGCTGATTGGTCAGTGGCGGGCTCCCTTTGATCCTGAGCGGGGTATATAACACGAAGCTCGATCTGCGGGGCGGCATAAAACACCACAAACCCACAACAGCAGCAGCAATGTCAGGACGCGGCAAGGGAGGCAAAGTGAAGGGCAAGTCAAAGTCTCGCTCCAGCAGGGCCGGACTTCAGTTCCCCGTGGGCAGAATTCACCGTCTGCTGCGTAAGGGCAACTACGCCGAACGCGTCGGTGCTGGCGCTCCTGTCTACCTGGCAGCCGTCATGGAATACCTCGCTGCCGAAGTTCTGGAGCTCGCCGGTAACGCCGCACGTGACAACAAGAAGACCCGTATCATCCCACGTCACTTGCAGTTGGCCATCCGCAACGACGAAGAACTCAACAAACTTCTGTCTGGCGTAACCATTGCACAGGGAGGTGTTCTTCCAAACATTCAGGCAGTTCTTTTGCCAAAGAAGACAGAGAAGAAGTAAGCACTTCTGCCACCCACCACGACAAATACCATAACCAGGCTCCATCCGGAGCCACACACACTTTAATAGAGAGATTCAAGTAGACAATCAACTTTCAAACATTAATAATAACATTTATATTGATTTCATTTGGAATGTGTACATAACAAACAAACAAAACAAAATTATAGGGGATATTCAGCATCACTTGGAATATTAACCAATCATATAAATCCAATATATATTTTATATTTTACTTTAAGCGAGGAATTCATATTCTATCAATTTTTAATCATACAAATGAACAAAAGCAATTCTTCACTAGACGTAATGAATGAATAAATGATCAAGGTTTTAATGTGTTTCATGAATATATATATATATATATATATATATAATATATATATATATATTATATATATATATATATATAATATATAATATAATATATTATAATACTTGTGAACCAGAATATGTTTGAGCAGCAGCGATCGTGCCTGCCATTGGCCGAAGTGCAACAATTCAAATAATTTAAAGGGCCTGCTCGGGTATATAAGAGAGGCTGGGAGACTGGGGCCGGTGGTGGGTGATGGGTGATGAGTGATGGTGTGGTGTGGTATGGTGTTGTTAAGAGTTGATTTACGGCCAGCCAGCCAGCTGCAGCCAAGGCAGGGCAGGGCAGGGCAAGGCAAGGCAAGGCAAGGCAAGGCAAGGCAAGGCAAGGCAAGGCAATAACAGGACAGGACAGGACAGGCAAGGCAAGGCAAGCAGCGGGCGGGCGGGCGGGCGGGCGGGCGGGCGGGCGGGCGGGCGGGCGGGCGGGCGGCGGGCAGGCGGGCAGGGGCGGGCAGGCGGGCAGGCGGGCAGGCGGGCAGGCGGGCAGGCGGGCAGGCAGGCAGGCAGGCAGGCAGGCAGGCCAGGCAGGCCAGGCAGGCAGGCAGGCAGGCAGGCAGGCGGAGCAGGCAGGCAGGCAGGCAGCAGGCAGGCAGCAGCCAGCCAGCCAGCCAAGCCAGCCAGCCAGCCAGCCAGCCAGCCAGCCAGCCAGCCACCAGCCGCCAGCCAGCCAGCCAGCCAGCCAGCCAGCCAGCCAGCCACCAGCCAGCCAGCCAGCCAGCCAGCCAGCCAGCCAGCCAGCCAGCCAGCCAGCCAGCCAGCCAGCCAGCCAGCCAGCCACTCCCACTTTTGTATTTATATGCATTCAATTTATATTCAAACATTATATATGTTAAGGGCCTAGTTTTAGTGTTTATTTTAAAAATGACAAACATCGAGTCGTTTTTACCAGTCCTTTAGCGTTAACGGTGATGCATTTTAAAACTGAACAGAAATCACCTTTTCTGGATATATCAAATATCGAATCCGCTTAATGTGCCTACAATTCAATCATTCAAAAAAAAAAATACATAATTTACATCATGCCTTTTCATAGAACAGACAATAAGATTTGAGACAATAAGAACTTTACTTTTATAACTAAAGTTGCACAATTATACCAACTCTATGGTGGCTGGGTGGTAAGGTGTGTGGCTGGTGTTTTGGAAGTCGCGAGTTCAAACGACCCAATGGGAGTACTTTTTTTTTTGCCATACAATCTTCCTAATACTATTATGTAGGTGTGTGTGTGTGTGTGTTTTTATTCATTCTTTGGTTTTATAGATGACATACATATTGACTCCTTTTACCGGTCCTTAATTAGGCTCTGGGGAAGCAATGGTGGTGGTGCATTTAAAACTAAACCAAAAATCACCAGTTCTGGACGCGTCAAATATCATATCCGCTTAATGTGTCTACAACCTAATTACTTAAAACTACACTATTTAATTCATTCATATCATGTGCATATTGGTCATTATGCTCATACAACCGACATCAAAATTTATTTTCATTATTAGAATCATACATTTCATCAAGTAATACAGATACAAAGAGATTTTCTTTCTGAGAAGACCGTTAGTATTGGCTGGCTGGCAGGCAGGCAGGCATTTGAGGGTTATTATTTCGCCTGTTGATTGGGGGGAGGGTTGATGTGTTTAGGGGGTTTTCGGTTAGGTGTGGTGATTGGTGGTGATTGGTGGTGGTGGTGGTGATTGGTGGTGATTGGTGGTGAGTAGTGGTGGTGGTGGGTGGTGTAGTAGGTGGGAGGGGGAGGGG
>NW_027189674.1:0-10000 GCF_040958095.1 Procambarus clarkii
CCTCTCTTGATCCTCTGCATCACTCTCTTGAGCCTCTGCATCGCTCTCTTGATCCTCTGCATCACTCTCTTCAGCCTCTGCATCCCTCTCTTGAGCCTCTGCATCACTCTCTTAAGCCTCTGCATCACTCTCTTGAGCCTCTGCATCACTCTCTTGATCCTCTGCATCACTCTCTTGAGCCTCTGCATCCACTTGAGCCTCTGCATCCCTCACTTGAGCCTCTGGATCACTCTCTTGAGCTTCTGCATCACTCTCTTGAGCCTCTGCATCACTCTCCTGAGCCTCTGCATCCCTCTTTTGATCCTCTGCATCACTCTCTTGAGCCTCTGCATCATTCTCTTGAGCCTCTGCATCCCTCTCTTAAGCCTCTACATCACTCTCTTGGGACTCTGCATCCCTCTCTTAAGCCTCTACATCGCTCTCTGGAGTCTCTGCATCTCTCTCTGGAGCCTCAGCATCCCTATCTTGAGGGATGCTGAGGCTCGAGGCTCGAGAGAGTGATGCAGAGGCCTGAAGAGAGGGATTCAGAGGCTTAAGAGAGTGATGCAGAGGCTGAAGAAAGTGTTGAAGAGGCTCAAGAGAGGGACGCAGAGGCTCAAGAGAGTGATGCAGAGGCTCAGGAGAGTTATGCAGAGTCTCAAGAGAGTGATGCAGAGGCTTACGAGAGTGATGCAGATGATCAAGAGAGGGATGCAGAGGCTTAAGAGAATGGTGCAGAGGCTGAAGAGATTGTTGCAGAGGCTTAAGAGAGGGATGCAGAGCCTCAAGCGAGTGATACAGAGGTTCAAGAGAGTGATGCAGAGGCTCAAGAGAATGATGCAGAGGCTTAAGAGAGGGATGCAGAGGCTCAAGAGAGGGATGTAGAGGCTCAAGAGAGTGATGCAGAGGCTTAAGTCTTGAGCTTCTGCATCCCTCTCTTCAGTCTCTGCAACACTCTATTCAGCCTCTGCATCACTCTCGTAAGCCTCTGAATCCCTCTCTTGAGGCCTCTGCATCACTCTCTCGAGCTTCTGCATCACTCTCCTGATCCTCTGCATCAATCTCTTCAGCCTCTGCATCACTCTCTTGAACCTCTGCATAACTCTCTTGAGCCTTTGCATCACTCTCTTCAGCCTCTGCATCACTCTCCTAATCCTCTGCTTCCCTCTCGTGATCCTCTGCATCACTCTCTTGAGCCTCGCATCTCTTAATCCTCTGGATCACTCTCTTGAGCCTCTGCATCACTCTCTTGAGCCTCTACATCACTCTCTTGAGCCTCTGCATCACTCTGTTGAGCCTCTGCCTCACTCTCTTAAGCCTCTGCATCTCTCTCTTCAGCCTTTGCATCACTCTCTGGACCCTCTGCACCCCTCTCTTGTGCCTCTTTATTCCTCACTTGAGCCTCTGCATCCCTCTCTTGAGCCTCTGCATCATTCTCTTGAACTCCTGCATCCCACACATGAGCCTCTGCATCCTTCACTTGAGCCTTTGCATCACTCTCTTAAGCCTCTGCATCCCTCTCTTGAGCCTCTGCGTCACTCTCAAGAGCCTCTGCATCCCTTTCTTGTGCCTCTGCTTTCCTCACTTGAGCCTCTGCATCCCTTTCTTGAGCCCCTGCATCCCTCTCTTGAGCCTCTGAATCACTCTGCTGAGCCTCTGCATCCCTCTCTTAAGCCTCTGCATCATTCTGTTGAGTCTCTGCATCACTCTCTTGAGCCTCTGCATCATTCTCTTCAGCCTCTGTATCCCTCTCTTAAGCCTCTGCATCATTCTCTTCAGCCTCTGCATCCTTCTCTTAAACCTCTGCATCATTCTCTTCAGCCTCTGCATTCCTCTCTGTAGCCTCTGCATCACTCTTATAAGCATCTGCATCGCTCTCGTAAGCCTCTGAATCACTCTGTTGAGCCTCTGCATCACTCTCTTGAGCCTCTCCATCACTCTTTTGAGCCTCTGCATCCCTCTCTTAAGCCTCTCCAACACTCTCTTCAGCCCCTGCACCACTCCCTTAAGCCTCTGCATCCCTTTTTTGAGCCTCTGCATCACTTTCTTAAGCCTCTGCATCCCTTTCTTGAGCCTTTGCATCACTCTGTTGAACTCCTGCATCCCTCTCCTGAGCCTCTGCGTCACTCTCAAGAGCCTCTGCATCCCTCTCTTGTGCCTCTGCATCCCTCACTAGAGCCTCTGCATTCGTCTGCTGAGCCCCTGCATCCCTCTCATGAGCCTCTGCATCCCTCTCATGAGCCTCTGCTAGGATATTTTGAAAACTGCAGGGAGGGTTTGGGCAAAATGTTATCCATCGCCGCTTTCAGTAATTGGCATATTTTCGGTATGAAAAGTCGTAATTTCAAACTGCGAATACATGCAGTAAGCCAAACGTTGGCACCAAAATATGGCTCAAGGGTCGAATTGGTTATGTTTGGGATATTTTGAAAACTGCAGGGATGGCCTGTGCAAAATGTGATTCATCGCCTTACTCAGTAATTGGCATATTTTCAGTGATGCAGAGGATCAATAGAGTGTTGCAGAGGCTCGAGAGAGTGATTCAGAGGCTTACGAGAGTGATGCAGAGAATCAAGAGACTCATGCAGAGGCTCGAGAGAGTTATGCAGAGGCCTCAAGAGAGGGATTCAGAGGCTTAGGAGAGTGATGCAGAGGCTGAAGAGAGTGTTGCAGAGGCTCATGAGAGGGATCTTCTTGAGGTTATCTTGAGATGATTTTGGGGCTTTTTTTTTTTTTAGTGTCCCCGCGGCCCGGTCCTCGACCAGGCCTCCACCCCCAGGAAGCAGCCCGTGACAGCTGACTAACTCCCAGGTACCTATTTACTGCTAGGTAACAGGGGCATTCAGGGTGAAAGAAACTTTACCCATTTGTTTCTGCTTCGTGCGGGAATCGAACCCGCGCCACAGAATTACGAATGCTGCGCGCTATCCACCAGGCTACGAGGCCCCTTCGTAGCCTGGATGGGCATCCCTCTTCACGAGGGATGAAGAGACTTAAGAGAGTGATGCAGAGGCTCAAGAGAGAGATACAGAATCTCAAGAGAGTGATGCAGAGGCTTAAGAGAGTGATGCAGAGGCTTAAGAGAGTAAGGCAGAGGCTTAGGAGAGGGATGCAGAGGCTCAAGAGAGTAATGCAGAGGCTTAAGCGGGTGATGCAGAGGCTTAAGAGAGTAATGCAGAGGCTTATGAGAGTGATGCAGAAGCTTAAGAGAGGGATGCAGAGGCTCAAGAGAGGGATGCAGAGGCCCAAGAGAGTGTTTTCAAATACAAATGATAAAAATCTATGTGTTTTCATTAGAATTAACTAAAATGTTCCTGATTTTCGGTTTATATTACCGATGGAAGATGCACACGTAAAACCGCTCTAATCCGGCTGAAACGTCGATATATGCAATAAAACAGAACTTCTCCCCTTTCCAATATCTTACTCAGTATTTTAACGAGAAACAAATAGTTGATTGAAAATGAAGTGTTTAAGGTTAATTTCTAATCAATTATGTGTTTGCATCATTTTTATCGTATATTTAAGGAATTAATAGCAATAAACTGAAAATTCACAAAAACGTGGAAAAACAGCAAAATATTGCCTAATTCGATAATATTTTGTTTATATCACATTAAGGAAAAGGGGATGATAAACGTCAAAATATTGCTGAATTCGATGATTTTTAGTACGAAACATAATGCAAGAAAACTTGCTTAAAATGCAATATTATGCGAAAATCTGAGATTTGATGGCCAAATCACATATCGTGATACTACATGAAATAGTATCGAAATATTAGTAAAAATGAATATATTTGCGTAATATCAAACTACATGAAAAACGTGAAAAAAGTCATTATTTTACCAAATTTGAGGATTTTAACTTCGAATCATAGAGCGACGTTTCGTATTATTTAGATCCAAGAAAAGACATATGACAATGTTGTTTCAAATACAAATGATAAAAATCTATGTGTTTTCATTAGAATTAACTAAAATGTTCCTGATTTTCGGTTTATATTACCGATGAAAGATGTACACGTAAACCCGTTCTAATCCGGCTGAAACGTCGATATATGCAATAAAAACAGAACTTCTCCCCTTTCCAATATTTTACTCAGTATTTTAACGAGAAACAAATAGTTGATTGAAAATGAAGTGTTTAAGGTTAGTTTCTAATCAATTATGTGTTTGCATCATTTTTATCGTATATTTAATGAAATAATAACAATAAACTGAAAATTCACAAAAACGTGGAAAAACGGCAAAATATTGCATAATTCGATGATATTTTGTTTTAATCACATAAAGGAAAAGGGGATGATAAAGGTAAAAATATTGCTAAATTCGATGATTTTTAGTACAAAACAAAATGCAAGAAAACTTGCTTAAAATGCAAAATTTGCGAAATTCTGAGATTTGAAGGCCAAATCATATATTGTGAGAAAACATGAAGTAGTATTGAAATATTGGTAAAAACGAATATATTTACGTAAAATCACACTACATGAATAACGTGAAGAAAGTCACTATATTACCATATTTGAGGATTTTAACTTCAAATCAGAGAGCGAGGTTTCGTATTATTTAGATCCAAGAAAAGACATGACAATGTTGTTTCAAATACAAATGATAAAAATCAATGTGTTTTCATTAGAATTAACTAAAATGTTCCTGATTTTCGTTTATATTACCGATGGAAGATGTACACGTAAAACCGCTCTAATCCGGCTGAAAAGTCGATATATGCAATAAAAACAGAACTTCTCCCCTTTCCAATATCTTACTCTGTATTTTAACGAGAAACAAATAGTTGATTGAAAATGAAGTGTTTAAGGTTAATTTCTTATCAATTATGTGTTTGCATCATTTTTATCGTATATATAATGAATTAATAGCAATAAACTGAAAATTCACAAAAACGTGGAAAAACAGCAAAATATTGCCTAATTCGATGATATTTTGTTTATATGACATAAAGGAAAAGGGGATGATAAACGTCAAAATATTGCTGGATTCGATGATTTTTAGTACGAAACAAAATGCATGAAAACTTGCTTAAAATGCAATATTATGCGAAAATCTGATATATGAAGGCCAAATCACATATCGTGAGACTACATGAAATAGTATCGAAATATTAGTAAAAATGAATATATTTACGTAATATCAAACTACATGAAAAATGTGAAAAAAGTTATTATTATACCAAATTTGAGGATTTTAACTTCGAATCATAGAGCGACGTTTCGTATTTTTTAGACCATAGAAAAGACGTATAAAGATGTTGCTTCCTATTCAAATGATAAAAATCAAGTGTTTTCATTAAAATTAACTAAAATGTTCCTGATTTTCGGTTTATATTACCGATGAAAGATGTACACGTAAAACCGTTCTAATCCGGCTGAAACGTTGATATATGCAATAAAAACAGAACTTCTCCCCGTTTCAATATCTTACTCAGTATTTTAACGAGAAACAAATAGATGATTGAAAATGAAGTATTTAAGGTTATTTTCTGATCAATTATGTGTTTGCATAATTTTTTTCGTATATATAATGAATTATTAACAATAAACTGAAAATTCACAAAAACGTGGAAAAACGGCCTAATTCGATGATATTTTGTTTAAATCACAGAAAGGAAAAGGGGATGATAAAGGTCAAAATATTGCTAAATTCGATGATTTTTAGTATTAAAGAAAATGCAAGAAAACTTGCTTAAAAATGCAAAATTTGCTAAATTCTGAGATTTGAAGGCCAAATCACATATCGTGAGAAAACATGAAGTAGTATTGATATATTGGTATAAACGAATATATTTACGTTAAATCCCACTACATGAATAACGTGAAAAAAGTCACTATATTACCATATTTGAGGATTTTAACTTCAAATCATAGAGCGAGGTTTAGTATTATTTAGATCAAAGAAAAGACATGACAATCTTGTTTCCAATACAAATGATAAAAATGAATGTTTTTTTATTAGAATTAACTAAAATGTTCCAGATTTTCCGTTTATATTACCGATGGAAGATGTACACGTAAAACCGCTCTAATCCGGCTGAAACGTCGATATATACAATAAAAACAGAACTTCTCCCCTTTCCAATATTTTACTCAGTATTTTAACGAGAAACAAGTAGTTGATTGAAAATGAAGTGTTTAAGGTTAGTTTCTAATCAATTATGTGTTATATATCACTATATAAATTATGTGTATATATCAATCAATTATGTGTATATATCACTCTCTTAAGCCTCTGCATCACTCTCGTATACCTCTGAATCATTCTCTTGATCCTCTGCATCCCTCTCTTAAGCCTCTACATCATTCTCTTCCGCCTCTGCATCCCGCTCTTGAGCCTCTGCATCCCTCTCTTGAGCCTCTGCATCCCTCTCTTGGGCTTCTGCATCCGAACTATTTACCCTCTGCATCCCTCTCTTTAGCCTCTGCATCACTCTCTTAAGCCACTGCATCACTCTCTTGATTCTCTGTATCACTCTCTTGAGCCTCTGCATCATACTCTTGAGCCTCTGCATCCCTCTCTTAAGCCTCTACATCAATCTCTTGAGCCCCTGCATCCATCTCTTGAGCCTCTGAATCCCTCGCTTGAGCCTCTGCATCCCTCTCTTAAGCCTCTGCATCACACTCTTAAGCCTCTGCATCACTCTCGTAAGCCTCTCAATCACTCTCTTGAGCCTTTGCATCACTCTCTTAAGCCTCTGCATCCCTAACTTGATCCGCATCACTCTCTTGAGCCGCCTCTGCATCACTCTCTTAAGCCTCTGCTTCACTCTCGTAAGCCTCTGAATCACTCTCTTGAGCCTCTGCATCACTCTCTTGAGCCCCTGCACCCCTGTCTTGAGCCTCTGCATCACTCTCTTGAGCCTCTGCATCACCCTTTTAAGACTCTGCATCCCTCTTTTAAGCCTCTGCATCACTTTCTTAAGCCTCTGCCTAACTCTCTTAAGCCTCTGCATCACTCTCGAAAGCCTCTGAATCACTCTCTTGAGCCTCTGCATCCCTCTCCTGAGCCTCTGCATCACTCCCAAGAGCCTCTGCATCCCTCTCTTGTGACTATCCCTCACTTGAGCCTATGCATCCCTCTCTTGAGCCTCTGCATCACTCTCTTGAACTCCTGCATCCCTCACATGAGCCTCTGCATCCCTCACTTGAACCTTTGCATCACTCTCTTAAGCCTCTGCATTCCTCTCTTGAGCCACTGCGTCACTCTCAAGAGCCTCTGCAACCCTCTCTTGTGCCTCTGCTTCCCTCACTTGAGCCTTTGCATCCCTCTCTTGATCCCCTGCATCCCTCTCTTGAGCCTCTGCATCCCTCTCTCGAGCCTCTGCATCACTCTCGTAAGCCTCTGAATCACTCTGTTGAGTCTCTACATCACTCTCTTGAGCCTCTCCATCACTCTCTTGAGCCTCTGCATCTCTCTCTTAAGCCTCTGCATCATTCTCTTCAGCCTCTGCATCCCTCTCTTAGGCCTCTGCATCATTCTCTTCAGCCTCTGCATTCCTCTAATAAGCCTGAGCCTCTTGAGACTTTTCATCCCGCTGTATCATTCTCTTGCGCCATGTGATTCATGTGATTCTGATGATCACATGAATCATCAGGGGCGGAGGCTCAAGAGAATGATGCAGAGGCTCAAGAGAATAATGCAGAGGATCAAGAGAGGCATGCAGAGGCTCGAGAGAGTGATGCAGTGGCCTCAAGAGAGGGATTCAGAGGCTTAAAAGAGTGATGCAGAGGCTGCATTCTGATGTAGAGGCTAAAAGAGTGATGCAGAGGCTGCAAGACATCAGGAGTTTAAGAGGCTCAAGAGAGTGATACAGGGGATCAAGAGAATGATGTAGAGACTTACGAGAGGGATGTAGAGGCTCAAGAGAATGATGCAGAAGCTCAAGAGAGTGATGCAGAGGTTCAAGAGAGAAAGGCAGAGGCTAACGAGAGTGATGCAGAGGCTCAAGAGAGAAAGGCAGAGGCTTAAGAGAGTGATGCAGAAGCTCAAGAGAGTGATGCAGAGGCTCAAGAGAATGATGTAGAGGCTTAAGAGAGGGATGCAGAGGCTCAAGAGAATGATGCAGAGGCTCAAGAGAATAATGCAGAGGATCAAGAGAGGCATGCAGAGGCTTAAGAGAGCTATGCAGACGCTCAAGAGTGTGATGCAGAGGATCCAGAGAGTGATGCAGAGGCTCGAGAGAGTGATGCAGTGGCCTCAAGAGAGGGATTCAGAGGCATAAAAGAGTGATGCAGAGGCTGAAGAGAGGGATGCAGAGGCTCAAGAGTATGATGCAGAGGCTCAAGAGAGTGATGCAGAGAATCAAGAGAGTGATGCAGAGGCTTAAGAGAGTGATGCAGAGGGTTAAGAGAAGGAGGCAGAGGCTCAATAGAGGAATGCAGAGGCCCAAGAGAGGGATGCAGAGGCTCAAGTGAGAGATGCAGAGGCTCACGTGAGGTATGCAGAGGCACAAGAGAGGGATGCAGAGGCTCTTGACAGTGATGCAGAGGCTCAAGAGAGGGATGAAGATGCTTAAGAGAGTGATGCAAAGGCTCATGAGAGTTATGCAGAGGCTCATGAGAGGGATGCAGAGGCTCATGAGAGGGATGCAGGGGCTCAGCAGACGAATGCAGAGGCTCTAGTGAGGGATGCAGAGGCACAAGAGAGGGATGCAGAGGCTCTTGAGAGTGACGCAGAGGCTCAGGAGAGGGATGCAGGAGTTCAACAGAGTGATGCAAAGGCTCAAGAAAGGGATGCAGAGGCTTAAGAAAGTGATGCAGAGGCTCAAAAAAGGGATGCAGAGGCTTAAGGGAGTGGTGCAGGGGCTGAAGAGAGTGTTGGAGAGGCTTAAGAGAGGGATGCAGAGGCTCAAAAGAGTGATGGAGAGGCTCAAGAGAGTGATGCAGAGGCTCAACAGAGTGATTCAGAGGCTTACGAGAGCGATGCAGATGCTTATAAGAGTGATGCAGAGGCTTAAGAGAGGGATGCAGAGGCTGAAGAGAGGGATGCAGGGGCTCAAGAAAGGGATGCAGAGGCTCAAGTGAGGAAAGCAGAGGCACAAGAAAGGGATGCAGAGGGTCTTGAGAGTGACGCAGAGGCTCAAGAGAGGGATGCAGAGGCTTAAGAGAGGGATGCAGAGGCTCAGCAGAATGATGCAGAGGCTTAAGAGAGGGATGCAGAGACTCAGCAGAGTGATTCAGAGGCTCAAGAGAGGGATGCAGGGGCTCAAGAAAGGGATGCAGAGGCTCAAGTGAGGAAAGCAGAGGCACAAGAAAGGGATGCAGAGGGTCTTGAGAGTGACGCAGAGGCTCAAGAGAGGGATGCAGAGGCTTAAGAGAGTGATGCAAAGGCTCAAGTGAAGGATGCAGAGGCTCATGTGTGGGATGCAGGAGTTCAAGAGAATGATGCAGAGGCTCAAGAGAGGGATGCAGAGGCTCAAGTGAGGAATAAAGAGGCACAAGAGAGGGGTGCAGAGGGTCCAGAGAGTGATGCAAAGGCTGAAGAGAGAGATGCAGAGGCTTAAGAGAGTGAGGCAGAGGCTCAACAGAGTGATGCAGAGGTTCAAGAGAATGATGTAGAGGCTTAAGAGAGGGATGCAGATTCTCAAGTGAATGATGCAGAGGCTCATGAGAGTGATGCAGAGGATCAAGAGAGGGATGCAAAGGCATAAGAGAGTGATGCAGAGGCTGAAGAGAGTGATGCAGAGGCTCAAGAGAGTGATGTAGAGGCTCAAGAGAGTGATGCAGAGGCTCAAGAGAGTGATCCAGAGGATTAAGAGAGTGATGCTGAGGCTCAAGAGAGTGATGCAGAGGATCACGAGAGGGAAGCAGAGGATTAGGAGAGTGATGCAGAGGCTGAAGAGAGTGATGCAAAGGCTCAAGAGAGTTATGCAGAGGTTCAAGAGAGTGATGCAGAGGCTGAAGAGATTGATGCAGAGGATCAGGAGAGTGATGCAGAAGCTCGAAGAGTGATGCAGAGGCCTCAAGAGAGGGATTCAGAGGCTTACGAGAGTGATGCAGAGGCTG
>NW_027189674.1:15000-40000 GCF_040958095.1 Procambarus clarkii
TTTTTTACCCAATAATTTGCAACTATTTGCAAACAAACATTTCTAAAGAACATCTATGTTTCTTATAAATATTCTTTTTCCTAACATACAAGTCAACCACACAGTACCTAACCTCAGTCAGAAACACTTTTCTTACTATCTCTCACAACGTCTTTTGCATATATATCCTATCTTAATCAATTTATAATTTAAATTCATAACTGGCAACCCTCTTCCAGTGACTTCAAGGCCACCAAACATCATTCCTTTCCATTAACCTCTCCCAAATTATCTTTTGCACCAATGCACACACTAGGGGGCTTTATAGCTGAGTGGACAGCGCTCTGGACTCGTAATGCTAGGGTCAAAGTTCGATCCCCCGGTGATTGCGCAAACGAAAATCAGCAGAGTTTCATTCATTCTGATGCTCCTCTTACCTAGCAGTACATTGGTACTTGGGCATTAGACACCTGTTACGGGCTGCTTCCTGGGTGTGTGTATGTGGAAATTTTTTTTTATTAGTTAGTAAAAATTGATTGATTGACAGTTGAGAGGCGGGCCGAAAGAGCAGAGCTCAACCCTCGCAAGAACAACTAGGTGAACACAACTAGATAAATACTAACTAACCACGATCTCGTATAATCTACTACACACGCTACCACCTCCCCCAGTACCTCCCCCCACTCCCTAAATCACTCTACCTAAGTCATTAAAAATATAAAACAAATCAATTAATACACCAAAAATACTAACTATAAATAAAGGAACCAAATTTTAAACATACAGCGACTCCAGCGTGGTCTAGTCGGAGGAGAACGTGTTCTCATCTGGATAGATTGCGATCGAGCCTGTCGGAACGGCTGTGTAACTGCAGGGCACAAATATTTGTGTGTCCCCTCCTGTAGCTGCCTCTGTTTCGACAGGTTCCCTGGATAGCTGGAACTGGCCTGGCCCTAGGAAAGTGGAGAAGGGGTGAAATCCGTTGGGCCCACGGATGGATACCTTGGATTCATAGACCTAGGGTAGGTCTAATCACCTGGGATTCGAACCCACGGTGGGAATAAGGGAGGAGATTTGGGGGAGTATGGACACAAATGGTTCCTGAAACCAAACCTCACATAAATCCGGACACTCACACACACACACACACACACACACACTTATCCGAACATTCACAGGGACACTCACACACACACATCCATAGACTGTGATAAGGGGCCATCTGAGGGGACACAGATGGCCTCCTGAAACCACAGATGTAACCGGACACATAATCATCCGGACACTCACAGGGACACCCACACTCACCCGGACACTCACAGTGACACTCACACTCACACACTCACACACATCCATAGACACAAACTGTGATAAGGGAGACCATCTGAGGGGACACAGATGACCTCCTGGCCCACAGGGTCCATATCCATACAGATCAATATTTAAATATATATATTTATAAATATAAAATTGTTATATATTTTATTTATTTATTTAAATAAATAATATTTATTTAAAAATAATAAATTTTATTTATTTAAATAAATCATTTTTATCGTATATATAATAAATTAATAACAATAAACTGATAATTCACAAAAACATGGAAAAAGGCAAAATATGGCCTCATTTGATGATAATGGCCTAATTCGGTGATGCAGAGGCTCAAGAGAGTGATGCAGAAGCTCAAGAGAGGGATGCAGGGGCTCAAGAGAGTAATGGAGAGGCTCAAGAGAGTGATGCAGAGGCTTAAGAGAGGGATGCAGAGGCTCAAGAGATGGATGCAGAGGCTCAAGAGAGGGATGCAGAGGCTAAAGTCAGGGATGCAGAGGCTAAAGTGAGGGATGCAGAGGCACAAGAGAAAGATGCAGAGGCACTTGAGAGTGTTGCAGAGGCTCAAGAGAGGGATGCAGAGGCTTAAGAGAATGATACAGAGGCTCAAGAGAGTGATGCAGAGGATCAAGAGAGTGATGCAGAGGCTGTAGGGAGAGATGCACAGGCTTAAGAGAGTGATGCAGAGGCTCAGGAGAGTGATGCATGGGCTCAAGAGAATGATGTAGAGGCTTAAGAGAGGGATGTAGAGGCTAAAGAGAATGATGCAGAGGCTCAAGAGAGTGATGCAGAGGATCAAGAGAGGGATACAGAGGTTTAAGAGAGTGATGCAGAGGCTCAAGAGAGTGATGCAGAGGCTCAAGAGAGTGATGCAGAGGCTCGAGAGAGTGATGCAGAGGCTCAAGAGAGGGATGAAGAGGCTTAAGAGAGTGATGCAAAGGCTCAAGTGAGGGATGCAGAGGCTCATGTGTGGGATGCAGGAGTTCAAGAGAGTGATGCAGAGGCTCAAGAGAGGGATGCAGAGGCTCAAGTGAGGAATAAAGAAGCACAAGAGAGGGGTGCAGAGGGTCATGGGAGTGATGCAGAGGCTCAAGAGAGGGATGCAGAGGCTCCAGAGAGTGATGCAAAGGCTGAAGAGAGAGATGCAGAGGCTTAAGAGAGTGAGGCAGAGGCTCAACAGAGTGATGCAGTGGGTCAAGAGAATGATATAGAGGCTTAAGAGAGGGATGCAGATTCTCAAGAGAATGATGCAGAGGCTCAAGAGAGTGATGCAGAGGATCAAGAGAGGGATGCAGAGGCATAAGAGAGTGATGCAGAGGCTGAAGAGAGTGATGCAGAGGCTCAAGAGAGTGATGTAGAGGCTCAAGAGAGTGATGCAGAGGCTCAAGAGAGTGATCCAGAGGATTAAGAGAGTGATGCCGAGGCTCAAAAGAGTGATGCAGAGGATCACGAGAGGGAAGCAGAGGATTAGGAGAGTGATGCAGAGGCTGAAGAGAGTGATGCAGAAGCTCAAGTGAGTTATGCAGAGTTTCAAGAGAGTGATGCAGAGGCTTAAGAGATTGATGCAGAGGATCAGGAGAGTGATGCAGAAGCTCGAGAAAGTGATGCAGAGGCCTCAAGAGAGGGATTCAGAGGCTAAGAGAGTGATGCAGAGGCTGAAGAGAGTGTTGCAGAGACTGAAGAGAGGGATGCAGAGGCTCAAGAGAGTGATGCCGAGGCAGAAGAGAGTTATGCAGAGGCTCATGAGAGTGATGCAGAGGCTTACGAGAGTAATGCAGATGATTAAGAGAGAGATGCAGAGGCTTAAGATATTGATGCAGAGGCTGAGGAGAGTGTTGCAGGGCTTAAGAGAGGGATGCAGAGGCTCAAGACTTAAGCCTCTGCATCACTCTCTTGAGCCTCTACATCCCTCTCTTGAGCCTCTGCATCCCTCTCTTAAGCCTCTGCATCATTCTCTTGAGCCTCTGCATCACTCTCTTGAATCTCTGCATCACTCGCTTGAGGCTCTGCATCCCTCTCTTAAGCCTTTGCAACACTCTCTTCAGCCTCTGCATCATTCTCTTAAGCCTCTGCATCCCTCTCTTGATCATCTGCATCACTCTCGTTTGCCTCTGCATCACTCTCTTGAGACTCTGCATAACTCTCCTGAGCTTCTGCATCACTCTCTTGAGCCTCTGCGTCCCTCTCTTGAGCCTCTTCAACACTTTCTTCAGCCTCTGCATCACTCTCTTAAGCCTCTGAATCCCTCTCTTCAGGCCTCTGCATCACTCTCTCGAGCCTCGAGCCTCAGCATCCCTCAAGAGAGGGATGCTGAGGCTCCAAAGAGAGATGCAGAGGCTCCAGAGAGCGATGTAGAGGCTTAAGAGAGGGATGCAGAGTCTCAAGAGAGTGATGTAGAGGCTTAAGAGAGGGATGCAGAGGCTCAAGAGAATGATGCAGAGGCTCAAGAGAGTGATGCAGAGCATCAAAAGAGGGATGCAGAGGCTCAAGAGAGTGATGCAGAGGCTCAAGAGAGTGATGCAGAGGCTCAAGAGAGTGATGCAGAGGCTCAAGTGAGGGATGCAGAGGCTCAAGAGAGGGATGCAGAAGCTCAAGAGAGTGATGCAGAGGATCAAGAGAGTGATGCAGAGGCTCAAGAGAGTGATGCAGAGGCTTAAAAGAGTGATGCAGAGGCTCAAGAGAGGGATGCAGAGGCTGAAGAGAGTGATGCAGAGGATCAAGAGAGTGATGCAGAGGCTCAAGAGAGTGATGCAGAGGATCAAGAGAGGGAAGCAGAGGCTTATGAGAGTGATGCAGA
Source organism: Procambarus clarkii (assembly GCF_040958095.1). Lineage (NCBI taxonomy): Eukaryota > Metazoa > Arthropoda > Malacostraca > Decapoda > Cambaridae > Procambarus > Procambarus clarkii. The sequence goes on from NW_027189674.1 coordinate 19,109, forward strand.
GGCTCTAGAGAGTGATTCAGAGGCTCAAGAGAGTGATGCAGAGGCTCAAGAGAGAGATGCTGAAGCTCCAGAGAGTGATGCAGAGACTCAAGAGAGTGATGCAGAGGCTCTAGAGAGTGATTCAGAGGCTCAAGAGAGTGATGCAGAGGCTCAAGAGAGAGATGCAGGGCTCCAGAGAGTGATGCAGAGGCTCAAGAGAGTGATGCAGATACTCAAGAGAGTGATGCAGAGGCTAAAGAGAGTGATGCAGAGGCTGAAGAGAGAGATGCAGAGGCTTAAGCGAGTGGTGCAGAAGAGTAATGCAGAGGCTCAAGAGAGTGATGCAGAGGCTCAAGAGAGTGATGCAGAGGCTCAAGAGAGTGATGCAGAGGCTCAAGAGAGTGATGCAGAGGATAAAGAGAGTGATGCAGATTCTGAAGAGAGAGATGCAGAGGCTTAAGAGAGTGATGCAGAGGCTCAAGAGAGTGATGCAGAGGCTGAAGAGAGAGATGCTGAGGCTTAAGAGAGTGATACAGAGGCTCAAGAGAGTAATGCAGAGGCTCCAGAGAGTGATGCAGAGGCTCAACGGACTAAAGGACTAGCAACGGGAGGGAGGAAAAACAGAGGGAAGGGCGACAGTGAGAAGCGTCGGAAGGAATGAGAACGAAGGGATGGATCTGCGGCGAGAGGGAAGACGATGAGAAGGGAGGGATGGGATAGGGGCGGGAGTGGGAAGGGCAGAAGGATGGAGGATGAGCAGGTTTATGAGAGGGAGGAAAAGGGAAGGAGAAGGTGCCAGAACGAGAGGAGGGAGTTTGGTAGTAAAATAGGAGAGGGAGTGGGGAGGGTGTTGATAGATGGTTATGATAAATGGATAGATTAATGGAAAATTTATATAGGTATATAGATGGATGGATACATTGATAACTAAATATATATATTGACGGATAGAAGGATGCATAGATGAGTTGATGGACGGAAAGACAGATGACTATATGGATGGATAGAAAGATGAGTTGATGGACGGATTCATAGATAGATAGATGTATATAATGATAAATGGTTGGTTTAATGGGAAGATAGATTGATGGATTGACAGATATAAGTCGAAAGATAGATGGATACATTGATGGATACATTTGTGCTAGGTGAACAGTCTAATCAGGATAAAGAATATCTTTCGATTTGCTATTGCATCAACCGGGATTCGATCGGGGACCATTAGGATTATAACCAACGAACTCTCTCCATTTAGACGCTAGGCCTCCAGTTTGTGTGTGTGTGTGTGTGTGTGTGTGTGTGTGTGTGTGTGTGTGTGTGTGTGTGTGTGTGTGTGTGTGTGTGTGTGTGTGTGTGTGTGTGTGTGTGTGTGTGTGTGTGTGTGTGTGTGTGTGTGTGTGTTTGTGTGTGTGTGTGTGTGTGTGTGTGTGTGTGTGTGTGTGTGTGTGTGTGTGTGTTTGTGTATGTGTGTGTGTGTGTATGTGTGTGTGTGTGTGTGTGTGTGTGTGTGTGTGTGTGTGTGTGTGTGTGTGTGTGTGTGTGTGTGTGTGTGTGTGTGTGTGTGTGTGTGTGTTAGAGAGAAATAGATGTAGTAGATATAAAAGAGGATAAATACATTTATTTGATAGGAACACACACACACACACAAACTGGAGGCCTAGCGTCTAAATGGAGAGAGTTCGTTGGTGCCTCTGCATCCCTCACTTGAGCCTCTGCATCCCTCTCTTCAGCCCTGCATCCCTCGCTTGAGCCTCTGCATCCCTCTCTTAAGCCTCTGCATCACACTTTGAAGCCAATGCATCACTCTCGTAAGCCTCTGAATCACTTTCTTGAGCCTCTGCATCACTCTCGAAAGCCTCTGAATCACTTTCTTGAGCCTCTGCATCCCTCTCTTGAACTCCTGCATCCCTCTCATGAGCCTCTGCATCCCTTTCTTGAGCCTTTGCATCACTCTCTTAAGCCTCTGCATCCCTCTCTTGAGCCTCTGCATCCCACACTTGAGCCACTGAATCCCTTTCGTGAGCCTCTGCATCCTTCTCTTGGGCCTCTGCATCCCTCTCTTGAGCCTCTGCATCCCTCTCTTAAGCCTCTGTATCACTCTCTTAAGCCTCTGCATCACTCTCTTAAGCCTCTGAATCACTCTCTTGAGCCTCTGCATCACTCTCTTGAGCCCCTGCATCCCTCTCTTAAGCCTCTGCATCACTCTCTTGAGCCTCGGCATCACCGTTTAAGCCTCTGCATTACTCTCTTGAGCCTTTGCATCCCTCTCCTAAGCCTCTGCCTTACTCTCTTAAGCCTCTGCATCACTTTCATGAGCCTCTGCATCCCTCTCTTGAGCCTCTGCATCACTCTCTTCAGCCTCTTCATCCCTTTCTTGAGCCTCTGCAACACTCTCTTCAGCCTCTGCATCACTCTCCTAAGCCTCTGAATCCCTCTGTTGAGGCCTCTGCATAACTCTCTTGAGCCTCTGCATCACTCTCTTGTTTCTCTGCATCACTCTCGTAAGCATCTGAATCACTCTCGAGCCTCTGCATCACTCTCTTGATCCTCTGCATCACTCTCTTGAGCCTCTGCATCACTCTCTTCAGCCTCTGCATCACTCTCTTTAGCCTCTGCATCACTCTCTTAAGCCTCTGCTTCCCTCTCTTGTGCCTCTTTATCCCTCACTTGAGCGTATGCATCCCTCTCCTGAGCCTCTGCATCACTCTCTTGAACTCCCGCATCCCTCACATGAGCCTCTGCATCCCTCACTTGAGCCTTTGCATCACTCTCTTAAGCCTCTGCATTACTCTCGTAAGCCTCTGAATCACTCTCTTGAGCCTATGCATCCCTCTCTTGAGCCTCTGCATCACCCCCAAGAGCCTCTGCATCCCTCTCTAGTGCCTCATTATCCCTCACTTGAGCCTCTGCATCCCTCTCTTAAGCCTCTGCATCACTCTCTTGAACTCCTGCATCCCTCACATGAGCCTCTGCATCCCTCACTTGAACCTTTGCATCACTCTCTTAAGCCTCTGCATCCCTCTCTTGAGCCTCTGCGTCACTCTCAAGAGCCCCTGCATCCCTCTCTTGTGCCTCTGCTTCCCTCACGATAGCCTCTGCATCCCTCTCTTGAGCCCCTGCATCCCTCTCTTGAACCTTAGCATCCCTCTCTTCAGCCTCTGCATACCTCTCTTAAGCCTCTGCATCACTCTCTTAAGCCTCTGCATCACTCTCGTAAGCCTCTGAATCACTCTGTTAAGCCTCTGCATCACTCTTTTGAGCCTCTACATCACTCTCTTGAGCCCCTGCATAACTCTCTTAAGCCTCTGCATTATTCTCTTCAGCCTATGCATCCCTCTCTTATGCCTCTGCATCATTCTCTTCAGCCTCTGCATTCCTCTCTGAAGCCTTTGCATCACTCTCTCGATCTTCTGCATCCCTCTCTTAAGCCTCTGCATTACTCTCTTGAGCCGGTGCATCATTCTCTTGAGCCTCTGCATCCCTCTCTTAAGTCTCTACCTCATTCTCTTGTGCCTCTGCATCACACTCTTGAACTTTTGCATCACTCTCTTAAGCCTCTGCATCTCTCTCTTGAGCCTCTGCATCCCTCTCTTGAGCCTCTGCATCACGCTCTTTAGCCTCTACATCCCTCTCTTGAGCCTCTGCATCCCTCTCTTAAGCCTCTGCATCACTCTCTTGAGCCTTTGCATCACTCTCTTGAGCCTCTGCATCCCTCTCTTATGCCTCTGCAACACTCTCTTCAGCCTCTGCATCACTCTCTTAACCCTCTGCATCCCTCTCTTGAGCCTCTGCATCCCTCTCTTAAGCCTCTGCAACACTCTCTTCAGTCTCTGCATCACCCTCTTGAGTCTTTGCATCACTCTCTTGAGCTTCTGCAACACTCTCTTCAGCCTCTGCATCACTCTCTTAAGCCTCTGCATCCCTTTTTTGAGCCTCTGCATTACTTTCTTAAACCTCTGCATCCCTTTCTTGAGCCTTTGCCTCACTCTCTTGAACTCCTGCATCCCTCTCATGAGCCTCTGCATCCCTCCCCTGAGCCTTTGCATCACTCTCCTAACCCTCTGCATCCCTCTCTTGAGCCTCTGCGTCACTCTCAAGAGCCTCTGCATCCCTCTCTTGTGCCTCTGCATCCTTCACTTGAGCCTCTGCATCCGTCTCCTGAGCCCCTGCATCCCTCTCTTGAGACTCTGCATCCCTCGCTTGAGCCTCTGCATCCATATCTTAAGCCTTTGCATCACTCTCTTAAGCCTCTGCATAACTCTCGTAATCCTCTGAATCACTCTCTTGAGCCTCTGCATCCCTATCTTGAACTCCTGCATCCCTCTGATGAGCCTCTGCATCCCTCTCGTGAGCCTTTGCATCACTCTCTTGTGCCTCTGCATCCCTCACTTGAGCCTCTGCATCCCTCTCTTGAGCTTCCGCATCCCTCTTTTCGGCCTCTGCATCCCTCTATTGAGCCTCTGCATCCTTCTCCTAAGACTCTGCATCACTCTCTTAAGCCTCTGCGTCACTCTCTTGATTCTCTGCATCACTCTCTTTAGCCTCTGCATCATACTCTTGAGCCTCTGCATCCCTCACGTAAGCCTCTACATCATTCTCGTAAGCCTCTGCATCCCTTTTTTGAGCCTCTGCATCACTTTCTTAAGCCTCTGCATCCCCTTCTTGAACCTCTGCATCCCTCTCTTGAACTACTGCATCCCTCTCATGAGCCTCTGCATCCCTCTCCTGAGCCTTTGTATCACTCTCTTAAGCCTCTGCATTCCTCTCTTGAGCCTCTGCGTCACTCTCAAGAGCCTCTGCATCCCTCTCTTGTGCCTCTTCATCTCTCACTTGAGCCTCTGCATCCCTCTCTTGAGACCCTGCATCCCTCTCTTGAGCCTCTGCATCCCTCGCTTGAGCCTCTGCATCACTCTCTTAAGCCTCTGCAGCACTCTCTTAAGCCTCTGCATCACTCTCGTAAGCCCCCCGAATCACTCTCTTCAGCCTCTGCATCCCTTTCTTGAGCCTCTGCATCACTCCCAAGAGCCTCTGCATCCCTCTCTTGAGCCTCTGCGTCACTCGCAAGAACCTCTGCATCCCTCTCTTGTGCCTCTGCTTCCCTCACTTGAGCATCCGCATCCCTCTCTTGAGCCCCTGAATCCCTCTGTTGAGCCTCTTGAGGGATGCTGCGGCCCAAGAGAGGGATGCAGAGGCTCAAGAGAGGGATGCAGATGCTGATGTGAGGGATACAGAGGAACAAGAGAGGGATGCAGAGGCTCTTGACAGTGATGCAGAGGCTCAAGAGAGGGATGCAGAGGTTTAAGAGAGTGACGCAGAGGCTCAAGAGGGTATGCAGAGGCTCATGAGAGGGATGCAGGGGCTCAGCAGACGGATGCAGAGGCTCAAGTGAGGGATGCAGAGGCACAAGAGAGGGATGTAGAGGCTCTTGAGAGTGACGCAGAGGCTCAAGAGAGGGATGCAGAGGCTTAGGAGAGTGATGCAAAGGCTCAGGAGAATGATGCAAAGGCTCATGAGAGGGATGCAGGAGTTCAAGAGAGTGATGCAAAGGCTCAAGAAAGGGATGAAGAGGCTTAAGAAAGTGATGCAGAGGCTCAAGAAAGGGATGCAGAGGCTTAAGAGAGTGATGCAGAGGCTGAAGAGAGTGTTGCAGAGGCTTAAGAGAGGGATGCAGAGGCTCAAGAGAGAGACGCAGAGGCTCAAGAGAGGGATACAGAGGCTTAAGCGAGTGATGCAAAGGCTCAGAAGAATGATGCAGAGGCTCATGAGAGGGATGCAGGAGTTCAAGAGAGTGATGCAAAGGCTCAAGAAAGGGATGCAGAGGCTTAAGAAATTGATGGAGGCTCAAAAAAGGGATGCAGAGGCTTAAGAGAGTGATGCAAAGGCTTACGTGAGTGATGCAGAGGCTAAAGAGAGGAATGCAGAGGCTGAAGAGAATGATGCAGAGGCTTAAGAGAGGAATGCTGTTTTTCCACGTTTTTGTAAATTTCAGTTTATTGTTATTAATTCATTAATTATACGATAAAAATGATGCAAACATATAATTGATTAGAAATTAACCTTAAATACCTCATTTTCAATCAACTATTTGTTTCTCGTTGAAATACTGAGTAAGATATTGAAAAGGGGAGAATTTCTGTTTTTATTGCATATATCGACGTTTCAGCCGGATAAGAGCGGTTTTACGTGTACCTCTTCCGTCGGTAATATAAACGGAAAATCAGGAACATTTTAGTTAATTATAATGAAAACACATTCATTTTTATCATTTGTATTGGAAGAACATTGTCATATGTCTTTTCTTGGATCTAAATAATACGAAACCTCGCTCTATAATTTGAAGTTAAAATCCTCATATATGGTAAAATAGTGACTTTTTTCACGTTTTTCATGTGGTGTGATTTTTCGTAAATATATTCCTTTTACCAATATTTCGATACTACTTCATGTTTTCTCACGATATGTGATTTGGCCTTCAAATATCAGATTTTCGCATAATATTGCATTTTAAGCAAGTTTTCTTGCATTTTGTTTCGTACTAAACATCATCGACCTTAGCAATATTTTGACGTTCATCATCCCCTTTTCCTTTTTGTGATTTAAACAAAATATCATCGAATTTGGCAATATTTTGCCGTTTTTCCACGTTTCTGTGAATTTTCAGCTTATTGGTATTAATTCATTAAATATACGATAAAAATGATGCAAACATATAATTGATTACATAATAACCTTAAATACCTCATTTTCAATCAACTATTTGTTTCTCGTTAAAATACTTAGAAACATATTGAAAAGGGGAGAAGTTCGGTTTTTATTGCATATATCGACGTTTCAGCCGGAACTGGGCGCTTTTACGTGTACATTTTCCATCGGTAATATTAACGGAAAATCAGGAACATTTTAGTTCATTCAAATGAAAACACATTGATTTTTATCATTTGTATTGGAAACAACATTGTCATATGTCTTCTTGGATCTAAATAATACGAAACCTCGCTTAATGATTCGAAGTTAAAATCCTCAAATTTGGTATAATAGTGACATTTTCACGTTTTTTTTGTAGTTTGATATTACGTAAATATATTCATTTTACCAATATACCGATACTATTTCATGTAGTATCAAGATATGTGATTTTGTCTTCAAATTTCATAATTTCGCATAATATTGCATTTTAAGCATGTTTTCTTGCATTTTGTTTCGCACTAAAAATCATCGAATTTAGTAATATTTTGACGTTTATCATCCCCCTTTTCCTTCATGTGATATAAACAAAATATAATCGAATTAGGCAATATTTTGCTGTTTTTCCACGTTTTTGTGAATTTTCAGTTTATTGTTATCAATAGTTATACAATATATACGATAGAAATGATGTAAACACTTAATTGATTTGAAATTAACCTTAAATACTTCATTTTCAATCAACTATTTGTTTCTCGATAAAATACTGAGTAAGATATTGAAAAGAGGAGAAGTTCGGTTTTTATTGCATATATCGACGTTTCAGCCGGAATTGAGCTGTTTTACGTGTATATCTTCCATCGGTAATATAAACGGAAAATCAGGAACATTTTAGTTAATTCTAATGAAAACACATTGATTTTTATCATTTGTATTGGAAGCAACATCTTTATACGTCTTTTCTAGAGTCTAAAAAATACGAAAAGTCGCTCTATGATTCGATGTTAAAATCCTCAAATTTGGTATAATAATGACTTTTTTCACGTTTTTGATGTAGTTTGATATTACGTAAATATATTAATTTTACCAATATTTCGATACTATTTCATGTAGTATCACGATATGTGCTTTGGCCTTCAAATCTCAAATTTTCGCATAAAATTGCATTTTAAGCAAGTTTTCTTGCATTTTGTTTTGTACTAAAAATCATCGAATTTAGCAATATTTTGACGTTTATCATCCCCTTTTCCTTTAAGTGATATAAACAAAATATCATCGAAATAGGCAATATTTTGCCGTTTTTCCACGTTTTTGCGAATTTTCAGTTTATTGTAATTAATTCATTAAATATACGATAAAAATTATGCAAACACATAATTGATCAGAAAATAACCTTAAATAATTCATTTTCAATCATCTATTTGTTTCACGGTAAAATACTGAGTAAGATATTGAAAAGGGGAGAAGTTCTGTTTTTATTGCATATATCGACGTTTCAGCCGGATTAGAGCGGTTTTACGTGTACATCTTCCATCGGTAATATAAACGGAAAATCAGGAACATTTTAGTTAATTCTAATGAAAACACATTGATTTTCATCATTTGCATTTGAAACAACATTGTCATATGTCTTTTCTTGGATCTACATAATACGAAACCTCGCTCTATGATTTGAAGTTAAAATCCTCAAATATGATAATATAGTGACTTTTTTCACGTTATTCATGTAGTGTGATTTTACGTATATATATTCGTTTTTACCAATATTTCGATACTACTTCATGTTTTCTAACAATATGTGATTTTGCCTTCAAATCTCAGAATTTCGCAAATTTTGCATTTTTAAGCAAGTTTTCTTGCATTTTGTTTTGTACTAAAAATCATCGAATTTAGCAATATTTTGACGTTTATCATCCCCTTTTCCTTTATGTGATATAAACAAAATATCATCGAATTAGGCAATATTTTGCCGTTTTTCCACGTTTATGTGAATTTTCAGTTTATTGTTATTATTTCATTATGTATACGATAAAAATTATGCAAACACATAATTGATCAGAAAATAACATTAAATACTTCATTTTCAATCATTTATTTGTTTCTCGTTAAAATACTGAGTAAGATATTAAAAAGGGGAGAAGTTCTGTTTTTATTGCATATATCGACGTTTCAGCCGGATTAGAGCGGTTTTACGTGTACATCTTCCATCGGTAATATAAACGGAAAATCAGGAACATTTTAGTTAATTCTTTTGAAAACACATTGATTTTTAGTATTTGTATTGGAAGCAACATCTTTTGTAGGGTCTAAAAAATACGAAACGTCGCTCTATGATTCGAAAGCTAAAATCCTCAAATTTGGTGTAATAATGACTTTTTTCACGTTTTTGATGTAGTTTGATATTACGTAAATATATTCATTTTTACCAATATTTCGATACTATTTCATTTAGTATCACGATATGTGCTTTGGCCTTCAAATCTCAAATTTTCGCATAAAATTGCATTGTAAGCATGTTTTCTTGCATTTTGTTTTGTACTAAAAATCATCGAATTTAGCAATATTTTGACGTTTATCATCCCCCTTTTCCTTTATGTGATATAAACAAAATATCATCGAATTAGGCAATATTTTGCCGTTTTTCCACGTTTTTGTGAATTTTCAGTTTATTGTTATTAATTCATTAAATATACGATAAAAATTATGCAAACACATAATTGATCAGAAAATAACATTAAATACTTCATTTTCAAGCATCTATTTGTTTCTCGTTAAAATACTGAGTAAGATATTGAAAAGGGGAGAAGTTCTGTTTTTATTGCATATATCGACGTTTCAGCCGGATTAGAGCGGTTTTACGTATACATCTTCCATTGGTAATATAAACGGAAAATCAGGAACATTTTAGTTAATTCTAATGAAAACACATTGATTTTTATCATTTGCATTTGAAACAAAATTGTCGTATGTCTTTTCTTGGATCTAAATAATACGAAACCTCGCTCCATGATTTGAAGTTAAAATCCTCAAATATGGTAATATAGTGACTTTTCTCGTTATTCATGTAGTGTGATTTTACGTATATATATTCGTTTTTACCAATATTTTGATACTACTTCATGTTTTCTAACAATATGTGATGTGGCCTTCAAATCTCAGAATTTCGCAAATTTTGCATTTTTAAGCAAGTTTTCATGCATTTTGTTTTGTACTAAAAATCATCGAATTTAGCAATATTTTGACCTTTATCATCCTTTTTTCCTTTATGTGATTTAAACAAAATATCATCGAATTAGGCAATATTTTGCCGTTTTTCCACGTTTTTGTGAATTTTCAGTTTATTGTTATTAACTCATTAAATATACGATAAAAATTATGCAAACACATAATTGATCAGAAAATAACCTTAAATACTTCATTTCCAATCATTTATTTGTTTCTCGTTAAAATACTGAGTAAGATATTGAAAAGGGGAGAAGTTCTGTTTTTATTGCATATATCGACGTTTCAGCCGGATTAGAGCGGTTTTACGTGTACATCTTCCATCGGTAATATAACGGAAAATCAGGAACATTTTAGTTAATTCTAATGAAAACACATTGATTTTTATCATTTGTATTGGAAGCAACATCTTTATACGTCTTTTCTAGGGTCTAAAAAATACGAAACATCGCTCTATGATTCGAAGTTAAAATCCTCAAATTTGGTATAATAATGACTTTTTTCACGTTTTTGATGTAGTTTGATATTACGTAAATATATTCATTTTACCAATATTTCGATACTATTTCATGTAGTATCACGATATGTACTTTGGCCTTCAAATCTCAAATTTTCGCATAAAATTGCATTGTAAGCATGTTTTCTTGCATTTTGTTTTGTACTAAAAATCATCGAATTTAGCAATATTTTGACGTTTATCATCCCCCTTTTCCTTTATGTAATATAAACAAAATATCATCGAATTAGGCAATATTTTGCCGTTTTTCCACATTTTTCTGAATTTTCAGTTTATTGTTATTATATCATTAAATATACGATAAAAATTATGCAAACACATAATTGATCAGAAAATAACATTAAATACTTCATTTTCAAGCATCTATTTGTATCTCGTTAAAATACTGAGTAAGATATTTAAGTAAATACTGAGTAAGATATTTAAGTAAAAAGACAAAGATGCAGAGGCACTTGAGAGTGATGCAGAGGCTCAAGAGAAGGACGCAGAGGCTCAAGAGAATGATGCAGAGGCTCAAGAGAGTGATGCAAAGGCTCAAGAGAGGGATGCAGAGGCTCAAGAGATTGATGTAGAGGCTTAAGAGAGGGATGCAGAGGCTCAAGAGAATGATTCAGAGGTTTACGAGAGTGATGCAGAGGCTTAAGAGAGTGATGCAGAAGCTCAAGAGAGAGATGCAGAGGCTCAATAGGGGGATGCAGAGGCTCAAGAGCGGGATGAAAAGGCTCAAGAGAGGGATGTAGAGGCTCAAGAGAGGGATGCAGAGGGTAAAGTGAGTGATGCAGAGGCAAAAGAGAAAGATGCAGTGGCACTTGAAAGTGATGCAGAGGCTCAAGAGAGGGATGCAGAGGCTCAAGAGAGTGATGCGAAGGCTCAAGAGAGGGATGCAGAGGCTCAAGAGAATGATGTAGAGGCTTAAGAGAGGGATGCAGAGGCTCAAGAGAATGATGCAGAGGCTCAAGAGAGTGATGCTGAGGATTAGAGGAGTGATGCAGAGGCTGAAGATAGAGATGCAGATTCTTAAGAGTGTGATGCAGAGGATCAAGAGAGTTATGTAGGGGCTCAAGAGAATGATGCAGAGACTTACGAGAGGGATGTAGAGGCTCAAGAAAGTGATGCAGAGGCTCAAGAGAGTGATGCAGAGGATCAAAAGAGGGATGCAGAGGTTTAAGAGAGTGATGCAGAGGCTCAAGAGAGCGATGCAAAGGCTCAAGAGAGTGATGCAGAGGCTTAATAGAGGGATGCAGAGGCTAAAAAGTGTGATGCAGGGGCTTAAGATAGGGATGCAGAGGCTCAAGAGAATAATGCAGAGGCTCAAGAGAGTGATGCAGAGGCTCAAGAGAGTGAAGCAGATTCTCAAGAGAGAAAGGCAGACGCTCACGAAAGTGATGCAGAGGCACAAGAGAGAAAGGCAGAGGCTTAAGAGAGTGATGCAGAGGCTCAAGAGAGTGATGCAGAGGCTCAAGAGAATGATGTAGAGGCTTAAGAGAGGGATGCAGAGGCTCAAGAGAATGATGCAGAGGCTCAAGAGAGTGATACAGAGGATCAAGAGAGGCATGCAGAGGCTTAAGAGAGCTATGCAGAGGCTCAAGAGAGTGATGCAGAGGATCAAGAGAGTGATGCAGAGGCTCGAGAGAGTGATGCAGTGGCCTCAAGAGAGGGATTCAGAGGCTTCAAAAAGTGATGCAGAGGCTGAAGAGAGGGATGCAGAGGCTCATGAGTATGATGCAGAGGCTCAAGAGAGTGATGCAGAGAATCAAGAGAGTGATGCAGAGGCTTAAGAGAGTGTTGCAGAGGCTTAAGAGAGGGAGGCAGAGGCTCAATAGAGGGATGCAGAGGCCCAAGAGAGGGATGCAGAGGCTCAAGAGAGGAATGCAGAGGCTCATGTGAGGGATGCAGAGGCACAAGAGAGGGATGAAGAGGCTTACGAGAGTGATGCAAAGGCTCATGAGAGGGATGCAGAGGCTCATGAGAGGGATGCAGAGGCACATGAGAGGGATGCAGGGGGTCAGCAGACGGATGCAGAGGCTCTAGTGAGGGATGCAGAGGCACAAGAGAGGGATGCAGAGGCTCTTGAGAGTGACGCAGAGGCTCAAGAGAGGGATGCAGAGGCTTAAGAGAGTGATGCAAAGACTCAGGAGAATGATGCAGAGGCTCATGAGAGGGATTCAGGAGTTCAAGAGAGTGACGCAAAGGCTCAAGAGAGGGATGCAGAGGCTTAAGAGAGTGATGCAGAGGCTGAAGAGAGCGTAGCAGAGGCTTACGAGAGTGATGCAGATGCTTATATGAGTGATGCAGAGGCTTAAGAGAGGGATGCAGAGGCTCAAGAGAGGGATGCAGAGGCTCAAGAGAGGGATGCAGGGGCTCAAGATAGGGATGCAGATTCTTAAGTGAGGGAAGCAGAGGCACAAGAGAGGGATGCAGAGGCTCTTGAGAGTGACGCAGAGGCTCAAGAGAGGGATGCAGAGGCCTAAGAGATTGATGCAAAGACTCAAGTGAGGGATGTAGAGGCTCATGTGAGGGATGCAGGAGTTCAAGAGAGTGATGCAGAGGCTCAGGAGAGGGATGCAGAGGCTCAAGTGAAGAATAAAGAGGCACAAGAGAGGGGTGCAGAGGCTCTTGGGAGTGATGCAGAGGATCAAGAGGGGGATGCAGAGGCTCCAGAGAGTGATGCAAAGGCTGAAGAGAGAGATGAAGCGGCTTAAGAGAGTGAGGCAGAGGCTCAAGAGAGTGATGCAGAGGCTCAAGAGAATGATGTAGAGGCCTAAGAGAGGGAAGCAGATTCTCAAGAGAATGATGCAGAGGCTCAAGAGAGTGATGCAGAGGATCAAGAGAGGGATGCAGAGGCATAAGAGAGTGATGCAGAGGCTGAAGAGAGTGATGCAGAGGCTCAAGAGAGTGATGTAGAGGCTCAAGAGAGTGATGCAGAGGCTCAAGAGAGTGATCCAGAGGATTAAGAGAGTGATGCCGAGGCTCAAGAGAGTGATGGGGAGGATCAAGAGAGGGAAGCAGAGGCTTAAGAGAGTGATGCAAAGGTTGAAGAGAGTGATGCAGAGGCTCAGAGAGCAGATGCAGAGAGTGATGCAGAGGCTCAAGAGAGATATATAAGAGAGGTTCAAGAGAGTGATCATCAAAAATCATCGAATTTAGTAATATTTTGACGTTTATCATCTCCCTTTTCCTTTATGTGATATAAACAAAATATCATAGAATTAGGCAATATTTTGCTGTTTTTTCACGTTTTTGTGAATTTCCAGTTTATTGGTATTAATTCATTAAATATATATGATAAAAATGATGCAAACGCATAATTGATTAGATAATAACCTTAAATACTTCATTTTCAATCAACTATTTGTTTCTCGTTAAAATACTTCATAAGATATTGAAAAGGGGAGAATTTCTCTTTTATTGCATATATCGACGTTTCAGCCGGATTAGAGCGGTTTTACGTGTACATCTTCCGTCGGTAATATAAACGGAAAATCAGGAACATTTTAGTTAATTCTAATGAAAACACATTGATTTTTATCATTTGTATTGGAAACAACATTGTCATATGTCTTTTCTTGGATCTAAATTAAACGAAACCTCGCGTTATGGTTCGAAGTTAAAATCCTCAAATTTGGTATAATAGGGACTTTTTCATGTTTTTCATGTAATTTGATATTACGTAAATATAATCATTTTTACCAATGTTTCGAGACTTTTTCGTGTAGTATTACGATATGTGATTTGGCCTTAAACTCTCAGAATTTCGCATAATATTGCATTTTAAGCAAGTTTTCTTGCATTTTGTTTCGTACTTAACATCATCGAATTTAGCAATATTTTGACGTTTATCATCCCCTTTTCCTTTATGTGATTTAAACAAAATATCATCGAATTAGGCAATATTTTGCCGTTTTTCAACGTTTTTGTGAATTTTCAGTTTATTGGTATTAATTCATTAAATATACGATAAAAATTATGCAAACACGTAATTGATTAGAAATTAACCTTAAATACCTCATTTTCAATCAAATATTTGTTTCTCGTTAAAATACTCAGTAAGATATTGAAAAGGGGAGAAGTTCGGTTTTTATTGCATATATCGACGTTTCAGCTGGAATTGAACGGTTTTACGTGTATATATTCCATCGGTAATATAAACAAAAAATCAGGAACATTTTAGGTAATTCTAATGAGAACACATTGATTTTTATCATTTGTATTGGAAGCAACATTGCCATACGTCTTTTCTTGGGTCTAAATAATACGAAACCTCGCTCTATGATTTGAAGATAAAATCCTCAAATATGGTAAAATAGTGACTTTTTTCAGGTTTTTCATGTGGTGTGATTTTACGTAAATATATTCGTTTTTACCAATATTTCGATACTACTTCATGTTTTCTCACGATATGTGATTTGGCCTTCAAATATCAGAATTTCGCATAATATTGCATTTTAAGCAAGTTTTCTTGCATTTTGTTTTGTACTAAAAATCATCGATTTTAGTAATATTTTGACGTTTATCATCCCCCTTTTCCTTTATGTAATTTAAACAAAATATCATCGAATTAGGCAATATTTTGCTGTTTTTCCACGTTTTTGTTAAATGTTTTGTTTTGTTTTCATTAAATATGTATGATAAAAATGATGCAAAACACATAATTGATTAGAAATTAACCTTAAATACTTCATTTTCATTTCTGTTTTGAAACAGAATTTCTGCTTTTATTGCATATATCGACGTTTCAGCCGGATTAGAGCGGTTTTACGTGTACATCTTCCGTCGGTAATATAAACGGAAAATCAGGAACATTTTAGTTAATTCTAATGAAAACACATTGATTTTTATCATTTGTATTGGAAACAACATTGTCATATGTCTTTTCTTGGATCTAAATAATACGAAACCTCGCTCTTTGATTTGAATTTAAAATCCTCAAATATGGTAAATAATGATTTTTTTCACGTTTTTCATGTGGTGTGATTTTACGTAAATATATTCGTTTTTACCAATATTTCGATACTACTTCATGTTTTCTCACGATATGCGATTCGGCCTTCAAATTTCAGAATTTCGAATAGTATTGCATTTTACGCAAGTTTTCTTGCATTTTGTTTCCTACTAAAAATCATCGAATTTAGTAATATTTTGACGTTTATCATCCCCCTTTTCCTTTATTGTGATATAAAGAAAATATAATCGAATTAGGCAATATTTTGCTGTTTTTTCCACGTTTTTATTGAATTTCCAGTTTATTGGTATTAATTCATTAAATATACGTTAAAAATAAAACAAACACATAATTGATTAGATAATAACCTTAAGTACTTCATCTTCAATCATCTATTTGTTTCTCGTTGAAATACTGGGTAAGATATTGAAGAGGGGAGAAGTTCGGTTTTTATTGTATATATCGACGTTTCAGCCGGAATAGAGCGGTTTTACGTGTATATCTTCCATCGGTAATATAAACGGAAAATCAGGAACATTTTAGTTCATTCTAATGAAAACACATTGTTTTTATCATTTGTATTGGAAACAACATTGTCATATGTCTTTTCTTGGATCTAAATTATACGAAACCTCGCTTTATGATCCGAAGTTAAAATCCTCAAATTTGGTATAATAATGACTTTTTCACGTTTTTTATGTAGTTTGATATTACGTAAATATATTCATTTTACCAATATTTCGATACTATTTCATGTAGTATCACGACATGTGATTTGGCCTTCAAATCTTAGAATTTCACATAATATTGCATATTAAGCATGTTTTCTTGCATTTTGTTTCGTACTAATAATCATCGAATTTAGTAATATTTTTACGTTTATCATCCCCCTTTTCCTCTATGTGATTTAAAAAAATATAATCGAATTAGGCAATATTTTGCCGTTTTTCCACGTTTTTCTGAATTTTCAGTTTATTGGTATCAATTCATTAAATATACGATGAAAATGATGCAAACACATAATTGATTAGAAATTAACCTTAAATACTTCATTTTCAATAAACTAATTGTTTCTCGTTAAAATACTGAGTAAGATATTGAAAAGGGGAGAAGTTCGATTTTTATTGCATATATCGACGTTTCAGCCGGAATACAGCGATTTTACGTGTACATCTTCCATCGGTAATATAAACGGAAAATCAGGAACATTTTAGTTCATCCTAATGAAAACACATTGTTTTTTATCATTTGTATTGGAAACAACATTGTCATATGTCTTTTCTTGGATCTAAATTATACGAAACCTCGCGTTATGATCCGAAGTTAAAATCCTCAAATTTGGTATAATAGTGACTTTTTCACATTTTTTATGTAGTTTGATATTACGTAAATATATTCATTTTACCAATATTTCGATACAATTTCATGTAGTATCACGATATGTTATTTGGCCTTCAAATCTTAGAATTTCACATAATATTGCATTTTAAGCATGTTTTCTTGCATTTTGTTTCGTACTAATAATCATCGAATTTAGTAATATTTTTACGTTTATCATCCCCCTTTTCCTCTATGTGATTTAAACAAAATATCATAGAATTAGGCAATATTTTGCTGTTTTTCCACGGTTTTGTGAATTTCCAGTTTATTGGTATTAATTCATTAAATATATGTGATAAAAATGATGCAAACACATAATTGATTAGATAATAACCTTAAATACTTCATTTTCAATCAACTATTTATTTTTCGTTAAAATACCTGATAAGATATTGAAAAGGGGAAAATTTCTCTTTTATTGCAAATATCGACGTTTCAGCCGGAATAGAGCGGTTTTACGTGTACATCTTCCGTCGGTAATATAAACGGAAAATCAGGAACATTTTAGTTAATTCTAATGAAAACACATTGATTTTTATCATTTGTATTGGAAACAACATTGTCATATGTCTTTTCTTGGATCTAAATAATACGAAACCTCGTTCTATGATTTGAAGTTAAAATCCTCAAATATGGTAAAATTGTGACTTTTTTCACGTTTTTCATGTGGTGTGATTTTACGTAAATATATTCGTTTTACCAATATTTCGATACTACTTCATGTTTTCTCACGATATGTGATTCGGCATTCAAATCTCAGAATATCGCATAATATTGCATTTTAAGCATGTTTTCTTGCATTTTGTTTCGTACTAAAAATCATCGAATTTAGTAATATTTTGACGTTTATCATCCCCCTTTTCCTTTATGCGATACAAAGAAAACATCATCGAATTAGGCAATATTTTGCTGTTTTTTCCACGTTTTTATTGAATTTCCAGTTTATTGGTTTATTCATTAAATATACGATAAAAATTATATAAACACATAATTGATTAGATAATAACCTTAAATACTTCATCTTCAATCATCTATTTGTTTCTCGTTGAAATACTGAGTAAGATATTGAAAAGGGGAGAAGTTCGGTTTTTATTGCATATATCGACGTTTCAGCCGGAATAGAGCGGTTTTACGTGTATATTTTCCATCGGTAATATAAACGGAAAATCAGGAACAATTTAGTTCATTCTAATGAAAACACATTGTTTTTTATCATTTGTATTGGAAACAACATTGTCATATGTCTTTTCTTGGATCTAAATTAAACGAAACCTCGCGTTATGATTCGGAGTTAAAATCCTCAAATTTGGTATAATAGGGACTTTTTCATGTTTTTCATGTAATTTGATATTACGTAAATATATTCATTTTTACCAATATTTCGAGACTTTTTCATGTAGTATTACGATATGTGATTTGGCCTTAAACTCTCAGAATTTCGCATAATATTGCATTTTAAGCAAGTTTTCTTGCATTTTGTTTCGTACTAAACATCATAGAATTTAGCAATATTTTGACGTTTATCATCCCCTTTTCCTTTATGTGATTTAAACAAAATATCATCGAATTAGGCAATATTTTGCCGTTTTTCAACGTTTTTATGAATTTTCAGTTTATTGGTATTAATTCATTAAATATACGATAAAAATGATGCAAACACGTAATTGATTAGAAATTAACCTTAAATACCTCATTTTCAATCAACTATTTGTTTCTCGTTAAAATAATCAGTAAGATATTGAAAAGGGGAGAAGTTCGGTTTTTATTGCATATATCGACGTTTCAGCTGGAAGTTAACGGTTTAACGTGTATATATTCCATCGGTAATATAAACAAAAAATCAGGAACATTTTAGGTAATTCTAATGAAAACACATTGATTTTTATCATTTGTATTGGAAGCAACATTGTCATACGTCTTTTCTTATATTACCGATGGAAGATGTACACGTAAAACCGCACAATTCCGCCTGAAACGTCGATATATGCAATAAAAGCCAAACTTCTCCCCTTTTCAATATCTTACTCAGTATTTCAACGAGAAACAAATAGATGATTTGTTAATATTAATATTTCGATGTTAATATTTCGATACTATTTCATGTAGTATCACGATATGTGATTTGGCCTTCAAATCTTAGAATTTCGCATATTATTGCATTTTAAGCAAGTTTTCTTGCATTTTGTTTCGTACTAAAAATCATCGAATTTAGTAATATTTTGACGTTTATCATCTCCCTTTTCCTTTATGTGATATAAACAAAATATCATAGAACTAGGCAATATTTTGCTGTTTTTCCACGTTTTTGTGAATTTCCAGTTTATTGGTATTAATTCACTAAATATACGATAAAAATGATGCAAACTATGATTAATTGATTGCAAAATTGATGATGCAAATTGATTAGATAATAACCTTAATAAACCTCATTTTCAATCAACTATTTGTTTCTCGTTAAAATACTGAGAAACATATTGAAAAGGGGAGAAGTTCGGTTTTTATTGCATATATCGACGTTTCAGCCGGAATTGAAAGGTTTTACGTGTACATTTTCCATCGGTAATATTAACGGAAAATCAGGAACATTTTAGTTCATTCTAATGAAAACACATTGATTTTTATCATTTGTATTGGAAACAACATTGTCATATGTCTTTTCTTGGATCTAAAAATATACGAAACCTCGCTTTGTCATAAGAGTGATGCAGAGGCTTAAGAGAGGGATGCAGAGGCTGAAGAGAATGATGCAGAGGCTCAAGAGAGTGATGCAGAGACTCAACAGAATGATGCAGAGGCTTAAGAGAGGGATGCAGAGGCTCAGCAGAGTGATTCAGAGGCTCAAGAGAGGGATGCAGGGGCTCAAGAAAGGGATGCAGAGGCTCAAGTGAGGAAAGCAGAGGCACAAGAAAGGGATGCAGAGGGTCTTGAGAGTGACGCAGAGGCTCAAGAGAGGGATGCAGAGGCTTAAGAGAGTGATGCAAAGGCTCAAGTGAAGGATGCAGAGGCTCATGTGTGGGATGCAGGAGTTCAAGAGAATGATGCAGAGGCTCAAGAGAGGGATGCAGAGGCTCAAGTGAGGAATAAAGAGGCACAAGAGAGGGGTGCAGAGGCAGAGAATGATGCAGAGGCTCAAGAGAGTGATGCAGAGACTCAACAGAATGATGCAGAGGCTTAAGAGAGGGATGCAGAGGCTCAGCAGAGTGATTCAGAGGCTCAAGAGAGGGATGCAGGGGCTCAAGAAAGGGATGCAAAGGCTCAAGTGAGGAAAGCAGAGGCACAAGAAAGGGATGCAGAGGGTCTTGAGAGTGACGCAGAGGCTCAAGAGAGGGATGCAGAGGCTTAAGAGAGTGATGCAAAGGCTCAAGTGAAGGATGCAGAGGCTCATGTGTGGGATGCGGGAGTTCAAGAGAATGATGCAGAGGCTCAAGAGAGGGATGCAGAGGCTCAAGTGAGGAATAAAGAGGCACAAGAGAGGGGTGCAGAGGGTCCAGAGAGTGATGCAAAGGCTGAAGAGAGAGATGCAGAGGCTTAAGAGAGTGAGGCAGAGGCTCAACAGAGTGATGCAGAGGGTCAAGAGAATGATGTAGAGGCTTAAGAGAGGGATGCAGATTCTCAAGTGAATGATGCAGAGGCTCATGAGAGTGATGCAGAGGATCAAGAGAGGGATGCAAAGGCATAAGAGAGTGATGCAGAGGCTGAAGAGAGTGATGCAGAGGCTCAAGAGAGTGATGTAGAGGCTCAAGAGAGTGATGCAGAGGCTCAAGAGAGTGATCCAGAGGATTAAGAGAGTGATGCTGAGGCTCAAGAGAGTGATGCAGAGGATCACGAGAGGGAAGCAGAGGATTAGGAGAGTGATGCAGAGGCTGAAGAGAGTGATGCAAAGGCTCAAGAGAGTTATGCAGAGGTTCAAGAGAGTGATGCAGAGGCTGAAGAGATTGATGCAGAGGATCAGGAGAGTGATGCAGAAGCTCGAAGAGTGATGCAGAGGCCTCAAGAGAGGGATTCAGAGGCTTACGAGAGTGATGCAGAGGCTGAATAGAGTGTTGCAGAGACTGAAGAGAGGGATGCAGAAGCTCAAGACTTAAGCCTCTGCATCACTCTCTTGAGCCTCTACATCCCTCTCTTGAGCCTCTGCATCCCTCTCTTAAGCCTCTGCATCATTCTCTTG